>NC_061081.1:12704346-12791510 GCF_021917145.1 Hypomesus transpacificus | reverse complement strand
AAAGCCCTAGATCCATATAAATCAGGGGTGAAGAGGCAGTACCAGGCCTTGCACACCATTACACCAGCCCCAAATGTCCTTGGACAAGGCAGAAGGGTAAATATTGGAGTGAATTGGCAGAGTTGAGTGGAGAGGAGAGGATGTGCGTTGCCAAAATTGAGAGCTGGTGGGTGGATTGAAGTGAAAGCTACAGAGGTCTGGGTCAAACTGAAGGACTTACCATTTGTTTGTGCTACTCAGAGCCGGTAGCACACGTCATACCTTTTAGAGTCCCTAACCCTAACCCTTTGTGATACAGTCATTGTCGTTTTCCTCAAATTGTTTTAATTTATGACTTTTTTTAATTGAGGTTTAATCACAATTGTGGACAGGTCACCATGTCCTGAGTATGCTCAATATTCCACCAGACACTCGAGTCCACTTTAGACAAACCTAGGTGAACCCTACTGCAGGTAAATCTAGGTAAACACTTCAATTTCTCCAACATAGAGCAATTTGAAAAACATATAATCATTTGTTCCGCCGACAACTGAGCTATCCTTCACCGTTTGCCGTAAGTGGGTTTGGGATTTTTCAAGGTTTTTCAACATTTTCAAGATATGTTTTTGGGAATTTTTCAGTTTTATTTGACAGAGGCAGTTAGAGGGCCGACAAGATATATAAGAGAGATATATATAAGAGAGAGAGATTCAGAAAGTGCCTGAATTGAAATCGAACCCAGGCCACTGCGTTAGGGCTTGGACCCATTTGGCACACAATCTACCCGGTGAGCCACCAGGGTGCCCCAGGTATGGAGAGAAGGTTAAAGTGACATAACAGCCATACGTACGTGCACTAAATCAGAGAGAGATACACCGATCCTAAATCACTCAAATCCTCCAAGGGGGTTATGGGGAAAAGCTGCTGCTCCCAAACCTCCCACCCTCCTGGACGTCGCTTTGGATTAAAGCATCGAAAAAAAACGACATCATTACACATCATAAAAACATCCTGGATGGCTGCCTCACTCCCTTAGCTGTGTCCCGTCACTGTCGTCGTTAGGAGAGCCGGGGCAGAGGGCTCAACGTGTTTCTGTCCTCTGAGGATTGGAACTGTCAGATCTCCCAGATAGCGCCCAGGCACTGACATGGTACAGCACTCACTGTTTAAACACACTGAGCTATTAGCATGTCATATTGGGGCTTTGCAGACCTCAGGTGTGTGTGTCTTTGTGTGTGTGTGTGTCTTTGTGTGTGTGTGTGTGTCTTTGTGTGTGTGTGTGTGTGTGTGTGTGTGTCGGGCAAGGACCTCATCCTTCCATCTTCCCCATCCCGCACTGTCTCCCCACCCTCTCTCTCCTCTCCCTCCACCTGCCCTTTCCCCCAGGAGAGAGAGGGTGGGGAGACAGGCGGCGAGGGGAAGATGGAAGGATGAGGTTCCTGCCCCTGCCTTCCCCTGTACCCTTCCCCCGCACACACACACACACACACACACACACACACACCTCCAGGATGTATGAACCCAAGCCCTGACATGGAAACCTGTCACAAGCTCGTATGTCACTCATTGCCTCTTTAACCCAACACTTTAGGAGGGAAAAGCTCACAACATTACCCCTCAGCAGACCTTGACCATGTAGACCCACCCCCCAGGAAACACCTACCTCCCGGGGTCACTGAGAGGCCAGGGGATCTGAGACGCCCCAGAAGTATAATAATATTGTATTACATTGCGTAATTGATAAAGAGGACAAATGTTATAGTTTTTGTTTTCACAGCGTGGAGGGCTGGAGGCGTGTGGAAACACGAGGCTCCCTTCTCCCCATAAAACCACAAGAGGAACACTGGGCTCTCAGCCAATCAGAACAAGCACAGCCACTCTATGGTGTCCCTCGGCCAATTAGAGCAAGCAGGGCTCCTCAGAGGTCTCAAAGCCAATCGGAGAGAGCGTAACATCTCCGAGGAGGCCTCCGGCCTATCAGAGCAAGCGGGCAGCTCTGAGAGGTGTCCTTCTGCCAATCAGATGCGTCTCCAAGCATCGGTGTCAGAGGGAGTATCTGGTATCAGCCCTCCTGCACATGTTCAGTCTGAACATTTTATAGAAAGCACAGATGTTTACGAGGAGATGCATATGAGTTTCAGTCTCAACTAAGAACCGGACCTGAGTCTGGACCTGACTGAGGGAGACAGTTAAAAAGAGGATTGAAAGTGAAAAAGGGGGGAGGATAAGAAAGAGAGAGGAAGGACATGTGGGGAATGCGATCTCTGGCTGCACCCTGGCCTGATCCACAGCAAACAGCAGAGTGGAGGTTACCTGGAGCAGAGCTGGGGTTCAGAGGAGACATAACATCCATCCTTGTTGTGATGAAATAGACCCTGAAAGTACTGAATATGCAAGTTGTGTGATTCTATGTATGAATGTGTGTGTGTGTGGGGGGGGGGGGGGTGGTACAAGTGCTTTGAGACAAAAAAAGATAAAGAGACGAAAGGACAGAGAGAGAGATGGAGAGAGAGTGAAGTGGAGAGAGAGGGAGAGAGATCAGTTGCCAGGCACATGATCTCCCAGACAGTGAGACTGTGTGGGTGTGGAGAATCTGTCCCACCTTACTGTTGAAGGTCTGTCTCTGTGTCTCTACCTCTCACACGCACATAGACACACACACTCACACACACAAGGACACACACACACACGCTGCCACACACACACCCTGTCACGCACATACATTCACAGGCCAGATGGATGGAAAGCATAGCTAACAGTGAGTCACACTACTCTGAGATCAACACCACAGTGAACTTAATGTCCCTCTCTCCATCCCCCTCCCTCTTCCCCTCCCCTCTCTGTTATGGTAGGTAAGGTGGACTGTGGGGTAGTGGCAGTAAGGTAATTAGGGTGGATGGTGGGGTAGTTAGGGTAGTCAAGGTGGGCTGTGGACTAGTTAGGGTTGTTAAGGTGGACTGTGAGGTAGTTAGGGTTGTCGAGACAGGCTGTGTGATAGTTAGGGTCGTTAAAGTGGGCTGTTGGGTAGTTAAGGTAGTTAGGGTAGGCTGTACAGTAGTTAGGGTAGTTATGGTGAACTGTAGGGTAGTTAGGTGAGCTGATATCAGACGCAGGTTTAATGTAGACGGAGTCGCCAAGCAGCCAGGACCGACAGTAACATCCCATAATGGGACTTTGATGCCGTTGTCATGCCAACGTGCGTGCTCCCCCAGTCGAGCGGAGCGTTTGAGTGGCACTGCAGCGTGGCCGGCGCCGTGGCAACGGGAAGAGCTCCAAAGGGGTGAAACCGTGGCAACCGCATCTTGGTATGAATGGATGAAAACAGCATTGGTACTAGAACGCACAGGGCACAAACACAACAATAGTCACCCACTCAGTCTCCCACACAGTGACACACACAACATTTAACAATTTGTTTTCTGTCATTCCTTTTTTATCCAAGGCTGCATACAATTTGTGCCTGTTGATAGCACAGCATTGAACCAAGGATAAGAAGGGGCAGCTGGTACATACAGGCACACAGTGGTGAAGGGGCAGGGGGCTGTTTTGCTGGCGTTATTTGAGATCTTATCAATGTTTCCACCTGGCATCAATGTGTGCATTGGAATGTGTGTGCACGTGCATGTGTGTGTGCACGTGCATGTGTGTGTGTGTGCACGTGCATATGTGTGTGTGTGTGCACGTGCATGTGTGTGTGTGACCCCCAGGAGGCAGGAGGCTCCGTGCTGCAGTAAGCTGGCTACGCTGCCATCAGGAACCTGCAGCTAACGCTATGCTCCACCGCCCGCCTTCAAGCACTCATTCAAATTCACTCAAGCTTTATTGGCTTGACGGTCGCCACCCTTATTACTGGCAGTTTGTTAACTAGCCACAACATTATTCTCCAAGTGTTGCACAAAAATTGAAAACAACAAAGTAATCGGAGGAAAGAAGGAGAGAGGGTGATAGAGACAGGTAGAGAGGGAGGAGGGAGGAGGGAGAGAGGGAGAGAGGGTGGAGGTAGAGAGGGAGAGAGGGTGGAGGGAGGAGGGAGAGAGGGTGGAGGTAGAGAGGGAGAGAGGGAGGAGGGAGGAGGGAGAGAGGGTGGAGGTAGAGAGGGAGAGAGGGTGGAGGTAGAGAGGGAGAGAGGGAGGAGGGAGGAGGGAGAGAGGGTGGAGGTAGAGAGGGAGAGAGGGTGGAGGTAGAGAGGGAGAGAGGGAGGAGGGAGGAGGGAGAGAGGGTGGAGGTAGAGAGGGAGATAGGATGGAGGTAGAGAGGGAGAGAGGGAGGAGGGAGGAGGGAGAGAGGGTGGAGGTAGAGAGGGAGAGAGGGTGGAGGGAGAGAGGGAGAGAGGGTGGAGGTAGAGAGGGAGAGAGGTTGGAGGTACAGAGGGAGAGAGGGTGGAGGTAGAGAGGGAGAGAGGGTGGAGGTAGAGAGGGAGAGAGGGTGGAGGGAGAGAGGGAGAGAGGGTGGAGGTAGAGAGGGAGAGAGGGTGGAGGGAGAGAGGGAGAGAGGGTGGAGGTAGAGAGGGAGAGAGGGTGGTGAGGTTGGTGCTTTGTTCCTAGCAGGGCACAGGTGCTTGCCTGATCCCTGCTCCACTGAGCTGTGTCTGGGTGTCTGGTGTGTGACTGCATCCTGGGTGAGTGTTTGTGTGCCAGCTGTACCTGTGTGTGTCTGTGTGTGTGTGTGTGTGTGTGCCAGCTGTACCTGTGTGTGTCTGTGTGTGTGTGTGTGCCAGCTGTACCTGTGTGTGTCTGTGTGTGTGTGTGTGTGTGTGCCAGCTGTACCTGTGTGTGTCTGTGTGTGTGTGTGCCAGCTGTACCTGTGTGTGTCTGTGTGTGTGTGTGTGCCAGCTGTACCTGTGTGTGTCTGTGTGTGTGTGTGTGTGCCAGCTGTACCTGTGTGTGTCTGTGTGTGTGTGTGCCAGCTGTACCTGTGTGTGTCTGTGTGTGTGTGTGTGTGTGTGCCAGCTGTACCTGTGTGTGTCTGTGTGTGTGTGTGCCAGCTGTGTCTGTGTGTGTCTGTGTGTGTGTGTGTGTGCCAGCTGTACCTGTGTGTGTGTGTGTGTGTGTGTGTGTGTGTGTGTGTGTGTGTGTGTGCCAGCTGTACCTGTGTGTGTCTGTGTGTGTGTGTGCCAGCTGTACCTGTGTGTGTCTGTGTGTGTGTGTGTGCCAGCTGTACCTGTGTGTGTCTGTGTGTGTGTGTGTGCCAGCTGTACCTGTGTGTGTCTGTGTGTGTGTGTGTGTGTGTGCCAGCTGTACCTGTGTGTCTGAAGGTAACTGGATGAGCAGCATCTGAAGACTGGCTTGTCTGTAACTCACTGTGGTGACCCACTCTACTCTGTTCAGTGTGTGTGTGCTCCAATCCCACACATACACAGGGTACAAAGGGAGGTGAAGTTATCTAAGGGTCGGATCGTCTGTAGTCAGCAGTTACCTGCAAGTTCACAGTACCTGCATCCTTTTTTAACTTTTAGTACGTACTGCAGCTGCCCTCACAAAGTATGTATTTGAACACAAACCCTCTTCCAGCCCACCTTCCCAGGGGGGTCTAGCTCCGTGGAAACTATCTGACTGCAGATCACGATCCCCCACCCCCATCTGTCCAATGCCCACGTCCTCCCTCCATCCCCATGCTACACAGAGTTCACTTCCCCCATCCCCCGTCCCCCGTTTCCCCGTCCCCCATATTTCTATATGGAGTTCACTTTGCCTACTACACCCCCCTCCACCCCCCCCTGTGTCCACCCCCCCCCTATCCCCCTGTACACCCTACATCACAAAGAGTTCACTTTGACAGTCTCTCTATGACTGCTATCCATATTCATCATTTGCAACCTCTCTCTGAAATCACCTTTACATGTCTGTGACAGGTTTGAATATGGGCCAGGCATCTCCCAGACAGCTGGACCCAGGGAGAGAGTGTGTGTCTGGGCCTGGCAGCCAGGGGTACCCAGGTGTGGTGCTGGAGGTACCCAGCTGTGAGACCACCAGGCATGACTCATAACCAGGTCCCCTCCAACCCTGTCACCCTGTCAGTCACGGACGACGGAGATCTCAGCAGGCCACCCGGCATGGAGAAGAGGGGTGTGTGTGTGTGTGTGTGAGGAGGATTGGCAAAGGAGTGTGTGGTATAAGGGCCAGTAAACAAAGTGTGTGTGTATGTGTGTGTCTGTGTAAGAGAGAGTGGGTTGGTGGGAGATAGACAGAGAAAGAGAGAGAGAGAGAGAGAGAGAGAGAGAGAGAGAGAGAGAGAAGAGAGAGAGAGAGAGAGAGAGAGAGAGAGAGAGAGAGAGAGAGAGAGAGAGCACATATGTGTTCATTTCTCAGCTTGTAGGTGTGTGCTGTATAATGGAGAGCATTTTTTGGATTTTGTGGATGTGGATGCCTATGTGTGTGTGTGTGTGTGTCTGTGTGGGTGTAACGCACTGTTGAAGCGCACTGAGAAGTGGTGAGAGGTTGCATGATCACTCAGCATAAACTGATTGTCTGACTGCTCGCTCAATTCTTCTCTTCTCCTTTTCCCACTCTTTCTTCTTGTGTTTTCCTCATGTCTCGCTCCCTCTCCCTCATCCCTCATCCCTCACTCCTCCAGACTCTTGTTCTCCTGGCCTCTGAGTTGACATTATATCTCCCTCTCTCTTTTCTCTCTGTCCCTTCTCCTGCCATCTCCTTCTCCTTCTCCATATTTCCCCTTTCTGTCTTTCCTCCTCTCCTGCCCTCTCCTGTCTTTGTCATTCATTGCGTCCAGTCATGCGAAGTACATAGTCTCAGGACTCTGCCTGTGACTGCATGTTGTGTTGGAATGAGCTATTATTCCACTCCGAAAGGACAAGAGCTTTCTCCTGCCAGTGCCCTGACTCCCTCGTTTCCTCCTCTTCTCTCTTCCCTCCTCTTCTCTCTTCCCTCCTCTTCTCTCTTTTATCCTTCTATAGTTCCTCCTCTCCGCCCTTCTATCAATCCTCCATTCCTGTTCTCCTTTTTTCTACCCTCCCATCCGCTATTCCTTTCCTCCTTCCTCTCTTTCCTCGTCTTCTCTCTTCCATCCTTTTTCCTCTCCATCTTTCTGTCCTCCCTTCTATCCTTCCTCCTATACCACCTCCTCTCCTCTCCTCTCTCCTGCTCTTCTCCACCGTCCTCCCTTTCCTCCCCTCCTCCCCCAAAGAGACAGAGAGAGGACAATGAGGGAGAGAACGACCATTCACCGAACATCATTAAACTGACTGAGTTGTTGCACACCGCTAATGGACCCATGTGTGTTGTAGCGAAGATGAGGGAGAACACAATGGAGACGAGGATAGATGTTGATATGCGAATGCTAATGATGCTAAATAGCTGTGAGTAACCGCTCTAAAACCTCCCAGTTCCCCGGCTCCCATTTATACAAGGCCACTAATTTGATTGAGAAGAACATAAAAAAACGAGGCGTAGAATGCAGTCAATAAAACATTAAATAGAGATCATGGACTTAATGTTACTCTGCAGATAAATACCGCACCGAACGCGAAACTCGACGACGCGGTCATTTAAATTATCACCCCCGGATATTAGAATTAACCACAACGAGCAATTACGGAGGCTGGGGCTATTAGCTAGAAATGTCAATCTAATTATGCGTGGGGATAGCCCATTAGCAGGTAATCCGGGAGCGCGCCTGGTGTACCGATGAGCAGGCAGAGCTGCCCAGGAGAAATGCTGCCTATCCCGCCCGGACTTCTGGACGCTGCGCCTCGCGCGTGGAAAATCTAGCAACAGCAGCATGCAAAGGTCAACCTGCCATGCCTGATAACATTCATGTTCAGCACGTCAATTATGATCCACAGCTGCCGAAGTAATTATAGACAAAGCCCTGGGTGTAGGTTGGAGGCGTGTGTATGTATGTGTGTGTGTGTGTGTGTGTGTGTGTTTGTGTGTGTGTGTGTGTGAGAGAGAGAGAGAGAGAGAGAGAGAGAGATAGGGCAGGGGGGGTTGAGGTATGTGTCTGTGTTTGTGTTCAGCCACGGTGAATACACACTGCTGAAGGTAATTCAAGGCAATTCACTGCAGCACGGAGCATCTTACCTCTTGGGGGGTGGGGGGGAGGGGTCACACACACACAATTAATACCCAACTAACAATTAAGTTAGTTGGTTAGTTTTAGGATGTTTCTCTCTTAGGAGAGAACTCTTAGGAGAGTTCACAAGATCCAAGAACGGTCTCTCTGCTGCGGAGGTGAACTCCTCCGGTTTATCCTGGGGGGTGGCTGACTGAGTGACTGGCTGCTAATGAATATCTTGAGCTGAGCTGTGATGAAGACTCACTGCTTGTGAGCGTGTGAGAGAGTGTGTGGGAGGGAGGTTGACGTTAAAAGTGGTGTTTGTTGTTTGTCGTTTTTCATTTGAATGTTCTTAGAAAACAAGAAGCATGTTTTATTTCTATTACCTTGTCCAAGTCGGCGAGCACGACGAGAGGGGATGCGATCACAGATACACATCCAGAACGCAACCACGAGACCGACAAGGCTTTCATAAAGAAGCACGTATACAACCACCTGACACGATGATGGATGAAGTCTGGAACCGGCACGTTTCTCCATCTGCATGACCGAAAAGACGTTTTTTTTTAAGACTTATCAACCGGAAACAAATGTTACCTTTTTTTATTTGATATGAAGGACTCCAGGGGGGAGCTTTGCGTGTGCTTTGCGTGTGCTTTGCGTGTGCTTTGCGTGTGCTTTGCGTGTGCTGCGTGCACAGGGGGAACGACTGAATACCTTGTGTGAAGTGCATGCTTCTCAAATACAATGTGATGAAACCATCGGCCATGTACTCAAACACTTACTCAGGCCCGTCTCCCAGAACAAAGGCTACCCTTTCACTACATCTTGTCCTGAGTTTCAAGTAGATTCAGAATTACTTTTCTACTTCCTCAGCTTTTATGTGACTAAAAAGACCCTCTTGTAATTTCCGACCTGGTCTTTCTCTCTCTCTCTCTCTCTCTATTCTCTCTCACAACCTCTCTGTCTCTTTCTATCTCTGTCTCTCACTCACACACACAGACCCACACAAGGGCTGAGCTGAGTGTGTGTTCCTGCCATGACTCATGTAATGGTTGTGAGATGGCAGATGGAAGGAGAGCAGACCCGAGCACCGGACGCCCGCTATACACCACGACCAGCCAGGACGGCCAGGGCCTCGGATGTGGTACCGGGTTCATGAGGTGTTGCTGGACGAGTATCGCGGGGCTCTGCTCATGAGGTCATCCACTTTTTCATTTCCCCGTCATCCCTGTGAAGGGCGACTGGTAGTCCAGAGCCATCGGTGTGACGAGGGGCCCTGAGGTAAGTTGGTAACAGCGGTGTATGGACTGTGAGATCGAGTTCTCATCTCTCCGTCACACGCTGAAATGACCCCGCAAGGACAGCTAAGGGGAACTGATTTTCAACCCCTAAAACTTAGCTTATGTCATTTCCATGCCCTGTCAAATATCCCCGGCCTGACCCACGATTAACATTTGCCAAAAGGAAATGGTTTTCTGTCAACAGATTCTTAATGCGTTTTTGTGATGTGTCACGGCTCAGATATATGAAGTCTTCACACCTCATAAATTCTCTGAAATCATTCTGTGGTTTTACAAACGACACGTTAGGACAAAGAAGGTTGTCATTCGACTGTAATGGCTCCGGACACTATGTCAAAAAGGGCAGATATAAATCCTCATTATTCCATGCAAACCGGTCATAAAGCTTCAGAAGCCACGGAATACTGTTCATTACAGCATCACGAGTGATCTGAATAGAAAATAGTTGTTTTGAACTGGTTGTCAAATTGAATAATACTACGTTGAACAGAATACACGTCAAACATAAAAACAGACATCTCTGGTGCAGAACACTTGGGTTCAGCCAGTCTGTGGCTTAGGTTTCACACATGACAGGAGGCAGGCACACCTTGATAATCAGCTCGTCGTGTGATCTCCTGACGTGCGTCTCGTGAAACCTGTTCAATCAAAAAAAAAAAAAAAAAAATTCCTGATAATTGCACGACACGTTTGTCACTTCCAGCGAGGTATCCAGCAGCTTGTCGGAGGCTGCCAGTCAAACGCAACAAACCTCAAGGGTGTCCCATTAGACAGGTAGAAAATCTGAGCAAAAAATAAATAATCCTTTCATATATAGGCCTGTGTTTGTTTTCTTTCTCTCTGTGGGGATTGAAAAGTCAGCAGAGGTGAGAAACAACTATCCAATCATGGTAATTGGACCTTCACTGCAGGCAAACAATGTCAGCTAATTGTTCCTCCTTTCTGGCATAACCATATCACTACTCAAACCAAGCAGTGAATAACTGGAATCCGTGGAACAGGTTGAAGGATGGTGACAAGAAACAATCAAAACATGTGCCAATATATCACACATCCAACTGTGTAAGAGCACACTCCGTTCCTGCCTCTTTTGTGCTGTAGTTAAGTGGGTTTATGCCTTTTATGTGCTGTAGTTAGGTGGGTTTATGTCTCTTATGTGCTGTAGTTAAGTGGGTTTCTGCTTCTTATGTGCTGTAGTTAAGTGGGTTTATGCCTCTTATGAGCTGTAGTTAAGTGGGTTTATGCCTCTTGTGTGCTGTAGTTAAGTGGATTTCAACGAGTTGTTGGAGTGCAGGTCAATCCGTCCAAATCCTTGGATAAGATGATGTCAACATTTCTTCATTTTTTTTCATAACCTCCGCAGTCAGTTTGATAAAACTTCATTCAGAAAAACACACTAACCCTCCTTTTTTCAATCCCTTTTCGTCTTCGCTAGCATGAATCCATGTGAAACAGAGAAACACAGGGTTGATTCAGTCAAACAGCAGGATGCCTCTGTCAGATCTAGTCATGTCCTCTGGATAGGAAAACACAGAGATCTATTCACTGGAAACTACAGAGGTGGACTCACAGTGGGGGGGCCTCCGTTCTCCTCTCCAGATCCCCCAACAAAACCACCCAGCCTCTCGGCTTCTCATCGGCAAAAACACGTGGACCAGTCGTCCGTCCCTCCAGGAGAGCCTGCCTGGGAGCAGTCCAAACATCACGTCGCTCGGATCCACCGTGCCACCAAGACGCACCCAGACAGCAAACAGTCTGCCACTCAGTCTGGCAGTGTCGTGCGGTGGAGGCACGACAGGCTGGAGAGGAAGGAGATGACTTCAAGGGTCTTCAGGGGTCATCAGGGTTCTTCAGGGGTCGTCAGGGTTCGTCTGGAGTCCTTTGAGGACGGCATGTCGTATGTTCTCCCTCAGAGAACATCGGGTTCCTAGTATGAAGTGTCTGATCTTCCTCAACCTCCAGACAAAATCAGCACAACGTGTATAGAGATTGGAATAGGGATCGGTATGGGGGGTGGGTAGAGGGGGTGAATATAGGAATAGGTATAGGAGGTGGGTATAGGGAGGGTGTAGGGGGTGGACATAGGGGGTGGGTATAGGGATGGATATAGAGGATGTGTAGAGCTCAGTGGTGGAGCACGTCATCTATAGATCAAGAGGTGGCAGTTCCAGACTCTCCTGTTTGTTCTTTGGGATAAAAGCGCCTGCTAAACGAATACACAACATCGATACACCGGTCAACATGTGTCTGAGACAGAACTGTTAAAGCGATCCACATGGACCAATAAAGACCGACAGAAGGATTGATTTCGATATGAGATTGATTAGGTGCCAGTTGAGAGATGGCACCTAATCAATCACTTCTCCTCTGCTCCCAGGTGGCAGCGGGTACTCCAGCAGTTCACGCGCTTCTAATCCTTGATTTTACATTAGGCATTTATCAGACGCTCTTATCCAGAGCGACTTACAGTAAGTACAGGGACATTCCCCCCAAGGCAAGTAGGGTGAAGTCCCTTGCCCAAGGACACAACGTCATTTGGCACAGCCGGGAATCGAACCAACAACCTTCTGATTAATAGCCATTAATAGACTCCCTAACCGCTCAGCCATCTGATCCCCCGGTTTTCTGATGTTCTTTCTATATCCAAACATATAATAAAGATATGAAATCGTCCATTCAAAATGTTGAATGTATATGGGTCAGTTCTGTCCCTAGATCAATCGCTGCCCACATACAGCCTGTTCAGGGTGACATATGAGCATCTTTAACAAATGGACCAGGATCAATCTTTGTTTCTGCATTGGCCTGTCCTACTGTGCTTGATGCCCCTTCAAACACTGGCCTGAGATCAGAAGATGAATATCATTAGACAGCTAACAGGTACTGGGAACCAACGTTAACCAAAAATCAAAGCCAGAAAACTTGAATCCTACATGAATTTCTACAAAGGCTTCATTCACTGTCTTTCTCATTTGCTAATGAATTCCTCTTTCATGACTAAACGAAACATGGGTTATATTTAGACTGTTATTTTATCAGACACAGTCTGATACACTTTGCACTTTCTATACAACACCATCACTGGATAGTCTGGTTTTAATTGCAATATGTGCATAAATACACACAAAAACGTTCATAACACACAAGTAGTTGATGCTGTGTGACCTTTAAATGACCCAGGAAGAGATCTCAAGGCCCAGCACAGCTGGTTTTGACTATCGTCCTCTCTCTCCGGGTTCCCAGAGAGTTGGTTTGCCGGGCTGGAGCGGAGGAGAGAGCAGAGCGGGCTAGTTAAGGGCTTGTTTGAGGAGAGCCTGTGTCCTGACAGAAGGATAACACTTCACCCCATTAGCTTCCAAACAGACCAGAGAGCGGGGCTGTAATGAGCCAGGCGCAGGAGCCTAGCTCGGCCCGGCCCAACCTCACACCGCATCCCTGCGCGCATCTGTCAAAGTGATGAGCAACAATAGCATTAGCTTTGGACAGAGAGCCGCTTTCCTACTTCACCGGGGCTAATGGTCCTAACCAATGCAATGCTAAATGAGTATCTAATTCTATAAAAGGCGGCCTGGTTGAAAGCATTGTTATTTGTCAATTACTCCAGTGCCCCCGCTGTTCAAGTTCCTGGGATTGAGGAAAGTAATGTGAGACGCTGAGGACTCGGTTAGGAGACGGGGTCGTTTGCAGCTGTGTCTTGGTCCATCTGGGCTGCATGGCTGGTGATGGGTTAGATGTAACGAGGCACCTTGGAGTGATTTGTTTGGAGTGACGTCTTCCTGGTCATAAATCGTGTCTTGTTATTGGTCCTGGTGTGGGGGGCTGCGTGAAGGAGGGGCATCCGAACTCCGCGAGATGGGAAGAGGGCAAATTATACCTCCTACCTGCTCTTTGTCAGTACAAATCATGCCATCTACTTGAGTCATCTGTTTTCTTGAGTCATCCGTCTTCCTGACGCATACCTCCCACTCTCTATACCTCCATCTCTCTATCTCTCTCTATCGCTCCATACCTCCTACTCTCTATACCTCCATCGTTCCATCTCCTCCCTTCCCTCTCTCCCATCCGCCTGCTCTCACTTTATTTATCCCTCCTTCTCTTCCTCCCTTTCTCTCTCGACTCCTTCCCTCCCTCCCCATTCCCTTCCACCCCTCAGTCATTCCCTTCCTTGTTTCCCTCCTTTACTCCCTCCATTCTTTTCCCCATCTATCCTTCCTTCCTTCCTTCCTTCCTTCTTCTCTTCTCTTCCTTCCTTCCTTCCTTCCTTCCTTCCTTCCTTCCTTCCTTCCTACCTTCCTTCCTTCCTTCCTCCCTTCTCCTTCCTCCTTCTCCCTCCCTCCCTCCCTCCCTCCCTCCCTCCCTCCCTCCTCTCCTTCCCTCCTCCTCCTGGTGTGGCAGTACAGTGGGCGTCCTGGTGAAGGTACTTCATTTCAGCCTGGTTCCTCCGTGGGCCCTGGCGCTCAGACTGGGACACGGAGCGCGTGTGATCAGCTGCAACACAGGTAATTAGCCTCCGCCATCGTGCCAAAGTGGCACATGCCAGCCTGACAGCCGGGAAAAAGCAGCCGGCCAGTCAGCCAGCCAGCCTCCGTGTGCTGTGTCACGCCTGGCAGCCTTGGAGAGGCGAGGATGATGGGAGCAGAGAACTGCGGCAGCACTGTGTGTTCACTTCCACCACTCTGAATACCGTCCTCTTATCAAAGCTAATTAACGATGCCCACTCCACAGAGACGGAGGGGGAGAGAGAGAAAGAGGCGGAGGGGATGAGAGGCAGAGAGGGAAACGAATCACTATCTAATTACCTCCTTCTCTTTTCCCCTCACCCGCGCCTCCGTCCTTCCGTTCTACCACACTCAGTTTTATGTTGTTTCATTCGTTCAATGTTCTCTTCCAACACGCTCTCCTCCCTCCTTTGACACAAGGCGGCCATTTTGCCATCCGTCTTGTACAAAGAGCCAAGTAAACAAACGTTGTGTGAGGCTAGGAGATAATGGCCCCATAGGGAGTGTAGACAACCATGTGTTGCACAGCATACATAGTTGTTATTAACCAGGAAAATAGTTTTTATGGTGGGTGGGGTGGGGTAGGGGGAACGGGTTCATCGCCTCTCTGAAATGCTGGCTGGTCAGTCCAACATGTCCGCAAGCAGGAAGTGAAAAGACATGGGAAAAATGTCAGCACTGTAGGGAACAACTAGGCAGGATATGAGACTTCCAGGGACCACCTTTTAATATCTCACTGGTGGACAGAGCATTGTGTGTGTGTGTGTGTGTGTGTGTGTGCGTGTGTCTCAAAGTGATGTCTTACAATGACCTATAGGACTGGGACTCTCAATATCTCGACACGGTCGAGTTAGCCCTCTCAGGTATTACTGAATACGACCTGGCCTCTGCAAGGTTAAACATACCACACCAGCAGGGATGCAGCTCAAACACCCCTCTGGAAGTCATCTGCTCCCTCCAGCCGACTCGGTAAAGACATCTATTTATTCCATGGGACCAGGCCGGGCCAGACCCGAGGCGTCTCAGGGGACCCTGCGGGACGCTGTGTTAAATGTGAAATGAAGATTGCAGCAAACACCATCGGTGCATAAAGGTCCTGAGGTTCAAACGATTTCTATTCTCCAGAAGGCGGCGGGAGGGCTGTTAGACACAGGGAAGGTATTTCAACTGCCGTTGTGTATTTGAATGGATTCACGGAGAAATGAGTGCTTGGAAGCAGGAACTCTCCCCTCGCTAAACGTTTTAACCCCCACCTCCTCCCGGTGATCGGGGGGGGGAGACAGGCGTATCGATCAGCCCCAGGACCTGGTCCTTTCTGGAGGGCTTCCCAACGTTTTAACCCGCGGTCCTCTCTCCTGTGGCTCCATCCTGTACATGCTCCTTCTGGGGGAAACAAGTTTAAATATACTGTCCTATTATCAAAGCTAATTAATGATGCCCACTCCACAGAGAGAGAGAGAGAGAGAGAGAGAGAGAGAGAGAGAGAGAGAGAGAGAGAGAGAGAGAGAGAGAGAGAGAGAGAGGGGGGGGGGGAGAGGCAAAGAGGGAAACTATTTATCTAATCACTTACTCGTGCAGACCAGTCATACCAGCTTCCCAGCCGCCTCATCTCTCCAAACAACAACCAGCAGTCTTTCTTCCTAGAGGATAAAACCCAACATATGACTGTTATTATTATTATTATTATTATTACATTCACTGGTCTGAACCCACACACAAACACACCTCCTCCCACAGGCCTGTCATTGAGGGAGACGAGAACCTGGGATTCCGTCTGTTCATACACATCACATCAAGAGCAAATATTAATGCCCAATTTCCTAGCAGTGGGCCATGCGCTAATGCATTTATCCTCTGCAAACAGCAATGTCACGCCAACTCTGGGGAGAGACGTCCGCTGAAATGTTATGAATAACTTGATCAAATTACACAGTGGAGGCAGGTTGGGAATAACAAAGGGCCCGTTGCCACACTGAGCAGAACCAGGTGAGCAGGAACCACCTATCACCGTGCAGGGAAGCCAACATAACTGGCTAAGGAGGTTCCGGAATGTTCCGTGTCACTCAGGAAAGTTTCGGAATGCACCTTTGTTTTCCTTTCAAGTCTCATTTCAATGTTGTCAAGGACTGAGGTGTGTGACACCTTGAAGAAACAACTTTATACTGTTGATCAACTCATAAAAATGCTGAAAGCAAATCAATAAAGATTCTCTTTTTTTGGTTAATTTTTATCGCGTGGGATGGGAATATTTGTGCAAGAACTTCAGGAGCAAGAATCCGGTACTCATTTCTGGGCTGGAAGACCTAACATTGGCTATGAATTAAGTTACGTATTAGACTTTCTTGGCTACGCCTATTCTCTGACTAGCAGTAATCAAACGCATAACTGTTCCCTTTGATAAAGCCTAACTTCAATCACACAAATGGGATCCAGGTCTGTTCATTATGCTGCAGCCAAGGCTGAGAAGCAGTTGGGATTTTTCACAAGCATCAACCAGAGGCAACTCCAGAATGACTCTGTTCACTCACACAGGTCCCAGAAAGACTCTCCACACACTAATTCAATTACAAATCCAATATATTTTCTCCCGATGCCAAATGTCAAGCTGTGCCTGAGTTATTCCTGCATGCAGCATAAGCTGGGTTAGGAAGCGTGGTAGGGAGAGTGAAGCATACTGGGAGAGAGCACGAACAACTCTAACGCCGTCAGATTGATAAAGAGATCAGAGAGCTTCTGGTTGTGACCTCAGAGAAAGTTCATGCAGGTGAACATAAAGGGAATCATTAGAGACACTAAGAGGGGGATTTCTTTCTTAATTTAAACTCATACCTGGCAACCAGGTGAAGTCAAAGACAAGAAAATCCACAATTGGGTTCCGGAACTCAACAGAACAATATTTACAGTTTGAACTATAAAGACACTCGACAGCAACACAGTCCAAACACATGTTCTCTGAGTGGAAAGACTGTTGTTTTTAATTCACCCCCCGAGAAACAGTTTCCACGGTTTGACTGAACAGGGGCCAAGGTCAACCTGACCTCTCTTAGAGGAGAAGAGTTTTCTTCGAGTCTTGACTGCGCTCTTGTTGTTTGGATTAGCTGGGAGTGCCGGGAGACATTTTTTCGAGTGCTGAGTGCTGTACCAGAGAAACCCAATAGCTGTTATTCTGTACCAGAGAAACCCAATAGCTGTTATTCTGTGACAGAGAATCACACAAAGAGAACTCCATGCATTTGTACATTAAATCAGAACACATTTTCTTTCTCTAACACTTCAATCCAGGAGTGTGGACAAATTGGGCCCCTGAAGGGATTTAGGTCAGAATTACATCTGAGTTGGGAAGCATGATTTATCAAAACAAAGCAAATGAATAACTGAACAACTGCCTGCTGAAGAATAGGTGAAAGGTGTGATGTGAGAAATACTTATTATTTAGAACTAAGCGACTAACCTTAAACCCAGTTCATCTGGTCTCCTGAACCTGCTACCTTCACACACTTCCAAGGGGCATAATACCACTACTGATCATTACAATAACGATAATAAAACGACTACATCTTTCAGCAACACTCCTTCACCTGCTATCAGCAGTCTGCCATCTGCATCCACATTCTAATACCACTAATAATACTATTACTAATACTACTGTTAGTAATAGTCAGGATAAAGATCATTAGAGTAATATACTAAGAACAATAATTATAATAATACTAATAAAACGCCTTCATAATAAACTCCTCCTCAGGTCAGTCCTAGTTGGAGCGCTGGATGTGTGCAGCCCTCATTGTTATTCATGAGGAGACCGCGTGAATGTTTTACAGCCAGTCTGGGTGAAAGGACTCCATGATGAGGGTGTGTAGCCCCTGGTGGTGATCTGTCTGAGTGTTGTTTCACTGTGGTGGTGGGGGGGGGGGGGGGGGGGGGGGGGGGACTCACTCGGCGAGTGAGTCAATCACACAAGCACACACACACACACACATAAACACACACAGCAGGTATACACAGAAGGCAGAACATAAGACATGTAGGCTACAGTGTGTGTTTAAATGTGTGGTAAACTGGTACATTTTCTAAATATTCTATTGAGTATCTATGTATGTATCTATGATATATAATATATAATCTCAGAAGTTAGTGCTGGTAGTCAGCAGCTCATCATATCATGCAGTCGGCCACTCCCACTTTAGCAGAGCGGCTGTTTAGACCAGTGACTCACCTACACTCTGGATTCCACACAGGAAGCTGAATGTTTAACTCCTGCTGCCTCCACCTCCCCGGCCTCCACCCAGCCTCCAACCCAGCCTCCACCCCGGCTTCCACCCTGGCTTCCACCCTGCCTCCACCCCGGCCTCAAACCCAGCCTCCACCCTGCCTCCACCCTGCCTCCACATAGGCCTCAAACCCAGCCTCCTCCCCGGCCTCCACTGGCCGCCACCCAGGCCTCCACCCTGCCTCCACCCCGGCCTCCACCACGGCCTCCACTTTGGCCTCCGACTGGCTTCCACCCTGCCTCCACCCCGGCCTCCACCCCAGCCTCCACCCTGCCTCCAACCCGGCCTCCACCCCAGCCTCCACCCTGCCTCCACCCCGGCCTCCACCCCAGCCCCCACCCCAGCCTCCAACCCGGCCTCCACCCTTGGTTCTGTGTTTTCTCTTCCAGGGAGGATGTGTTCGCTGCTCTCTGCTCGGAGGTGGAGACTGTGTCTGATGTGAGCAGGACCCCTCTGACAAAACATGTGCTGTAATCAAGCAACAAAGTGTTAATCAACTACTACTACTGAGTCTTTCTGCCTGAATCTATATGCGCTATTTGTCTGTCGCTTTGGAATAAAAAACGTTTGCAAAATCAATATCATGTCAAAATATCATTGGTTAGGTGTCAATTAGATATCATATGCATCTGGTATTGGTTAGACAGGTTTAGAGATCTCCGTATGTTCTGTATTGTGACAACCCATTCTGTCTTATAATGAGTCTGACAGAAAACGAGAAAGAGACAGAAAGAGAGAGAGGAGCGCGTGTATGCAATCGCATAATTGCACCGTTGGGATTTTTAATCAATTAGAAACGGAGGGCTAATTAAAGGCTGCATTGTGTTTACTGACTGAGAGCCCTAGGCTGTGTGGGGGCAGAGGGGGAGAATACACACACACACACTCTGTACACACACACACACACACAGACATACATGCACACTCACAGATTCACACACACTGTCACATACACACCTATTTTCCTTCCCGCCTGCTTGTCTGCCTGTCTGTCTGTCTGACTGACTGTTCGATCTGTCTGCCCGCCCACCGATCCCTCTCCACTGAAGGTGGCATGTCTGTCACTTCCCTGGTGGGAGATGAGTTGACCTTCCAGCCTCCAGGCCAGGCTCAGTCTGTCTGCGTGGGACTGTCCAACAGGGTCCAGTCTTCCAGGGTGCAGGCATGGCCAGGTCCAGTCTTCCAGGATGGGACTACCAGTAGGACGTTGACATCCTCTTCTGCTGTTGTTGACTTGTGGAGAATCCCACTAAACAGCCCACATGGCAGAACCACTCTAAAAGATGAGATGTGCTAGGAAGGTTTGTTGTTTGCCACATGGACAATAAAGCTTGTCTTCCCTCTGTAACGTTTTCTTGACATCGTCGAAAGCGAAGGTAATTTCATTACCCAGAATCCAAACTCTACATACCTCACTGATCCAGGGACGAAGAAATCAATAGACACCATTACCATGGTTTTCAGTTAAGATGTAATGGATATAATGTAGCGTGTGTGTGTGTGCGTGTGTATGTGCACATGTATGTGTTGAAAGTGTGTGTGTTTTCGCCTGTGTGTGTGTGTGTGTGTGTCAGTGTGTGTGGAAGTGCATACAAACCTCATTTACCAGGGCTAATGAAGATTTAAGAACCTGGGATCTGTCTCCCGGTAGTGAACTGCTGTCTCCAGTTCTCCCTGTCACTCCTGCCCGGGCCCCAGCTGAGAGATGCACCCTCCGCTCACCTCCCGACCTCACACATCCATCACTGGGCAAGGAGAGAAGGGGAGAGGAGGAGGAGGAGAGGGGACAGAGGGGGAGGAATGCAGGAGGAGAGAGGAGGAGGGCAGGAGGGGGGATGGAGAGGAGGAGAGGGGAGCAGGAGGAGGAGAGGAAGGGGAGGGCAGGATGAGGATGAGGAGAGGGGAGCTGGAGAAGGAGGAGAGGAGATGAGGAGTAATCGAGGAAAGCAGGAGGAGGAGGAGGAGAGGGGAGCGCACCCCCTACAGCGACACTCCTCCATCTGCTATCAGAAGTCTACAGTCTGCTTGCTCATTCTAATTAATTACAGATTATCAATTTCAGACCTGCCTCCTCTCGGCCTTGTGCCTCGACACACACTGAAAGACAGGGACAACACACACACACATTTACACACACAGACACACATACTCACATCAAGACACACATTGACACTGACACTCACACGTCCACACACATTTAGGCCCGCTCTCGAACTTGTTCTAAATCAACGATATACCTTGTCCTCGTCTAACAGGCTCCTACCATCTGGAATACAACGAGACTGAATTGTTATGACATTGCAGTGCTGTTTCTGCTTCTCATCCTGTGCTCTGCAGGTCAACAAGCTTATCTGGCTCCTGCTAAGGGGCCTCCGATTTGTCTTTCATTTCGGAGACGAGAGCACTTTGCATCTCTCATTTCAGTCCCACCAGGAGGCAGCTCGTCCTTGTCTGTCTGCCCCTGCCAGCTGCCTTGCCCCACTGGCATCCAGTGAGGACCGTGACCCTCTCTCACGGGGGACATAACCAGGCAGAACACACCCCGGCGCACACGCACAGTTACCCGCGTGATCGTGCGTGGCGTGTCCGTCTCTCCCTGTCTCTCGCTCTCCTCCCTTCTTTCTCTCGCTCTCTCTCGAGGTGTAGTAATGTAACTGTTTGGAAGGCTTTCTCCGTATGACAGAGCTGCTATTGACCAAGACTGGCATGTTTTCTCTGTCAGTGTAGTGGTACTGGTAATCATGTGTTGTAACTGTGCGTGGCGTCTCTGAGATACCCTGGTGCCGCTGTGTTTATCACTTCTTTCACACTCTCCTAATAAGAGGTTCCCAGCTGTACTTACGGTGTGTTCATCTTCTCCCAGACGAAAACATCAACACACACTCAGGCTTATCAATTATTTATCCAGCAATCAGGACTCAATCCTTGACGAATAGCATAATAACAAAAAGAGACTTTTGTTCATGGATCATGAATTTATAAATCCTTTATATATACCCAACATCATTCCAGAGTGAGATAAATAAATTCAGAATCCATTTCCTTTGCCTTTGGGTCTATGAACCGCATCTGACCGCCTATGCCTTGCAGTGTAAATCAATCCTACAGGTTCTTACAGGTCCACTAACACCTTCAGTAGACGATAACCTTGAGACACACCCCACAATGTAGAGTAGGTGAGGAAGAAGGGAGAGAGAATAAGAGAGAAAGAGAGCGAGAGAGAAAGAGTGATGGATTGGAGAATTGGAGCAAATAAGCGATAGGGAGAGAGGGAGATAGAAATAAAGAATTACAAGGGCAAAAGAGAGAAAGTAACACAGAAAAGGAGAATTGAAGAAAGTACAAGAGGGGGGTCAGATGGCTGAGCAGTGAGGGAGTCGGGCTAGCAATCAGAAGGTTGCCGGATCGATTCCCCGCCCCGCCAAAATGACGTTGTGTGTACTGTAAGTCGCTCTGGATAAGAGCGTCTGCTAAATGACTAAATGTAATGTAAATGTAAGAGAAAAGAGAGAGGAAGAGAGACATGGAGCTTCTAAAGCCTCTTTTTTTTTTTTACGGCTGGTCCGTTTGTGTGGAGAACCCGATGTTAACCAACGAACCAGGAGAGCGGTACCTCCGAACCCTGGAGGGCAGGCAAACACAGGGGTCCTTTGCGAAGGCTCACTATCCCCGATAGCGCTGGCGAGGGGCTGTTTTTCTCCGCAGAAGGTATAAGGGCTAAGGTGACCGTGAAGAAACAATCCTAATTGTTTCCTTGGAGACAGTGAGAGACTGCCCACAGGCTCACAGTTCACAGCTCTGCGCTTCACGTTTAACTATCTAACTGTCACTAGAAGGTTCTCTAAACCGGCAAGGCTATGATAGTGTGCCAACTAGAACTCGCTAGACTGGCATGGCTAGGCTAGTATGTCGCTCTGGATAAGAGTGTCTGCTAAATGACTAAATGTAAATGTAATGCCAGCTAGAACTCTCTAGAATGGCAGGGCTTGTGTGCCAACCTGCAGGGCTCCATGACTGGTTCTTACTACCAGAGCTGCGCTGTTGGTGTCCATCTCCTCTTTCCATGGCAACACAACAAGTGGTTTGAGGGATTTGAACCTTTGACCTATTGATCAACAGACAAACACTCTGAGCCACTGTGCTCATCCCAGTAAAAGGAGGCCCTGAAGCTTCTTATGTGTTAAACATCTGCTGGGATTGAATTCAGAGGGAAAACCCGACCCCTTTACAGACACACATAGTCAATATTACCCGTTGAGAAATTACATAGGCCAAGAACGGTAAACATTATTGTGGCCATGTGTCTATAGAAGTTGAGATCCGGTACTTGAAAATAATAGTCCAAAAGACAATTATTGAACATACTGAAAAGACATGTCAATAAAGACCCCCAGTGTATCAGTATGAGAGTGAGGTTTCAAGCCTGGATAGGAGGGATTCTACTCCTACTAGAATCAACTCTCTGTGTGGCCATGGCAACATTTCAATTTGGTATCGATTTTACCATGCAAGCACTTTGCAGATCTTATTAGGTCGTATTATTCCCAGAGCAGTGTGGCTGTCTTCATCTCCTGGCCTGACTGAAGCTCTGGCTCTGCTGAAACATGCTCTCCATTAGAGCTTTTCAGCCTGTTTGGGACAAATGAAGGAGTCTTAATGGACCATTAGAGGAGGAGAGTTACTGCTCACACGCATGGAGACGTTCACACACACATGCTTAGACACACACACATCCAGCATGTCCTGAACACGACCAACGGCATAGGAAAAATAATTTGGAAGCCGAGTAGCATTAGACAGAACCCCTCAACTTGTCTTGTTGAGAGACATTTCCTGCTTCCTTGTTGACAGGGCGATGTGGCTCTCTACTCCTCCAATGGCTTCCCATGCGTATGTAACATGAGCCCCACCCCCCCTCGACCTTTACCTGTCAATCAATAAAATGAGCCATCCGTTCATCCAAGACCTGAGTGTGATTGTGTGTGCTGTGTAGGTGGGGTGAGAGTGGTGGGTGGGTGTGATGTGGTGTCCCGTGTGGTGTAGTGGTGTGTGTGTGTGTGTTGGGGGTGATGTAGTGTCTTGTGAGGTGTTATGTGTGTGGGGGGGAGGGTGTTAGTGTATCCCATTATGAAGCAGTGAACATACTGTCTTTTTACCATAGCCCCTCCGTGCCCCCCTCCCCTCCCCTTCCCCACCCACATGTATCACTGCTCATTTGATGGGTAGCCGACAGGAAGTCCTGGTGCGTTTCCTGTCTTAGCCAGAGTATCAAGTAGACCACCACCGCAGGCTGTAACGACATCACATCCTGTGTCGGGGATGATGTGCGCTCTCCAGCACGTTTGACATTTCTAGCAGTGATAATAATGTAATGAATAAACAATGTATTATTTAGCAGACGCTTTTCTCCCGAGTGCTACTGAGGTCTCAACCGTACAAACGGTTACGTTAGACATTCCAGACGTTCTGCCTGCGCTCCGACATCAAGCTTCGGATTCACAACTTTCGAGGCAAACGTTTTTGACACAGACACAAGGATGCAAGACGACCAACACGCACACACTGGGTTCCCACAGGCAGAGGGATGATGGATGAATTCCCATGTGGGACCGTGTTCCATCATCCCATCACAGCTCTGTGGAGTTTAATTAATGGTGTGCAGTCAAGGTCAAAGGCTGCCAGATCAATCATAGCACAGCCATAACAGTTGATCATATTGATTTGGAACCCAGCACCACCACCAACAGCTAGAGGAGAGGCCTGCCATCCATCTATCCATCCATCCATCGAGCGATTAGAAAGCCTTGCTTGTATGGTGATCGGTTTCCTTCCAACCCTCTCCATCACTCCAGTGAATGAGAACCAACGGGAGACTTTCTCCATGAACCATCACCACGAGGCACACATCTTGAACCTGTCCCTAACAGGTATCCTCTCATGAAGAAAGAAAAAGCCAAGGAACTATGTTGTTTTCCTGTCATAGCCATGACCAGAAGCATTGCATGTAAGCAGTAAAGTTGAGTTTGGACAGATGGTGCTATACAAGTCAGTGGAGCACCGTCGCTGGTGCGGAACTTAAGCTTTGGTTCTTTTCACACAGTTAAAGGGATTGGGTTAGTCTAACAACCGTGAAAACACCACATTCCTCTGCGCATTAACACTGCAAAAGGTTAGACAAAATGCAATAACGTGGCATTAGCAGGTAACAGGCTAGCTAAGCTCAACGTAGGGGTGCAGCAGGTGGCTGGAGACAGTAAGCTTGTAAACTTATTTGACAACTGCAGGGTAGAAAGCCTCAAGTCATTTACATTCTAGCAGAAGTGTTTGGACGGAGGACTTCTGGTCCATGGCATGACCACACCATCCAGGAGAAGACCGATGGTTCAAACTTTGCACTTCTGATCATTTTGTTTTACTTTCTACTGGTGTTGTATGTTGCATTGGAGAAATGTCAGCTAAATGAAGTGACAAATGAAGTCCTGGTATGACTCATTTGACACTTTAAAAGCTTACGTGACCAGCGGCCACATTCAAATGATGTGAGACTTCCAAGGTAGAAGTGAATGCAATTGTGATATTCTTGCTCCACCTTGTGGATGACTAGCAGTACTGCAGTTAAGACACAGTAATGATCTCATTATTACCCAGTATCTCGACTCAACTTGAGCACCTGTTCCTTCATGTTCGTTAGACCTACATTTGATCTAAAACACCACAATCCAAACCAATTTTGAGGTCACACGCATCAAAAAATTAAACACAAGTGAACGTCAACAGTGCATTTATTTTTTTAATAAACAGGTCAAGTATTCATATTTTCCCAATGCAACGAAAGGCCATTGATCTGAACTACACAGCTCAGAAGGGAACTCTGATATTTATAAACAGTCCTTTGGGATGTATACGAGCCGAACCCGTCACTAATTGATGTCTCCTCGTGGGAAGTGCAGCCGACCCTCTAAGGCACAGTACAGGTGTGACCGGGCCACCTGTAAACTGGGCTCAGGTCCAGCGCTGGCCCCGCCTCAGGCCAGGGCAGGGAAGTCCTCTGGGTCGTCCGGGTTGGGGACCCGAGTCTGGACACGGGGCTGAGGACGAACCAAACGCTCCGTTAAAGACCGTTATTGATGCACTGCGTCAGGTAGAACCACCACAGATCTGATCCTTGATTTTCTGCTAAATGAATTCAAATGTAACTTAATCAAATCTAACTTAAAGCCCCAACCCCCTGAACACAGCAGAACACCCAGCACGTGCAGACGGCTCCCTAACCCCTCTCGGAGACAGGGAGCGCGGCGTACGGCTCCCTAACCCCTCTCGGAGACAGGGAGCGCGGCGTACGGCTCCCTAACCCCTCTCGGAGACAGGGAGCGCGGCGTACGGCTCCCTAACCCCAATCAGAGACGGCATAGGAACCTCACCTTCTCCGGAGGTTTCTGGGGAGAGGTCGTTTCGGGGCGGGGTACTGGCCCGCCGCGGCCCCTACCACCTCTTGCCCCGCCCCTGGCTCCTCTGGAGGGGCGGCCCAGGCTGCCAAAGTTGATTTCCAGCTTGGCGGTGATGTCGTTGGCGGGGCGACGCATAGACTCCTCCTCCGCCTCCTCAGCTTGCTCCTGATTGGACAAGGGAGAGCAGCAGAGTCAGGAGATGTAGAACTCTACCGATATTATACAAATATTTAAGTCTTAATATAGCCCAACATTAAGCTGTAAAATTCACATTACCAAATTCACACTGAAATAATAAAATATAAACTAAAATCCCCCAAAATGTTACTATATTTACGAATATCAAATCTCCCCGAACCAACTAAATGCATTAAATGTAGAAAACTTTGGATATATGCACCCGTTAATAACAATTCAAATGAAATGTTGTACAATTCATGCAACACTAATATTCACACTAACACTGATGACAGCATGTTAAACATAAACCAAAGTTAATACTGGCACTCACAAAAAATACCTTTTCAAGACCTACTTTCATATTAGTCAAGAGATCTTGTACGTTATGAACTATTTGTATTACTGAACATTATTACATTCAGTGGACTATCACTAATATTCCCTGAACTAGAAAAGAACAGTAAACCCTACATGAGTAAATTACCACAGCCTGTGCAGATACCAATTCCCCATGGCTCTGTTAGCTGCACCAGCAACATTTAACCCTGCTTCCTGCTCTGCATGTTCTAGATATTTCCCTGCTCCAACACCTGATTCTAATGAATGGATCGTTATGAAACTCAGCAGAAGCCTGATAACGAACCTTCATTTGAATCAGGTGTGTTGGAGCAGGGAAACATCTAAAACATGCAGGACAAAGCCCCAAGAGCCACAGTTGGAGACCACTGACCTACACCCATCAAACCTCAGGCCTCCACAATCACACACTGTTGGGGCGTTCCATTTGGGTTCTGCTCCATTCTCACCTCTAGAGCCTTCTTGGACTTGTGGATAACCATGGAGTCAGAGGGTACAGAGGTGTCAGCCTTGCGTATGTTGAATTCAGCCTTGGGTCTGCTCTGCTTCTGCAGGGCCTTCCACTCATCCAGGGACATCTCCACTGCGGGGGGCTCCGCAGCCTCCGCCTCCCCTTCAGCAGATCTGAAGGAGAGCAGAGGGGTTAGTTTGGGGTCACGACCCCCGCCCATGCTTCACCCTGGACAGACGGTTATTTTGGGGGTCATAGCTGACCCTGTTGATGCTATGGACTGAAAACGCTGTGACACGAGTGAGTTGGTGGTTGAGTGTCGTGGCGATCAAAATGGTCTGGTGTCACTCACGGATTGGCTCCGGCGTCAGCAGGCTCCGCCCCCTCCTCTCTCTCGGCTCCCTCGTCTCCCGGAGCCCCGTCGGCCGCCGCACTGTCGGATAGATCACGATGATACGATCACGATAATACGATCACCCTCAATGTCGGACAGGTCACCACAAACATTCACCCTCACAGTCAAAGGTAGATCTCTTTTGAATTATCAGAAGGCCCTAAACATGCCACGTCACTTAAAAACATGTAGATCACAAACTCACCCTCACACAGTAAGCACATCCCTTCCTCATGCTTCTTAGAAAGGCCCCGCCTGCCCTCTAAGAGCCAGGCGCCAGTTAAATGCCACTACTAAAGCGCCCTCACTGCTGACGCAGGGCAGGGCAGCTAGCTGTGGTGCCTGGGAAACACTCACCTCATGTGGTCTCTCATGGAGCCCCAGTTACGAGGGCCACTGCCTCCCCGCTTCTCCTCAGGGCGGACACCACTGTCACAGGAGGACAATGTCAGCTTCACCCTCACACCAGCCCCCTTAATGCACTTTCACCCAGCTACGCTGAAGCTAAATTGTCTCTGTTCAAATTTTAAATGTTAATGAAAAGCAGGTGGATAAACAAGGGGGAGAGGGGGGGGGGGGGTTCACCCACGTTCTATCGCTGCCACTGTGGCGTTCGAACTCTCGCTTGCCCCGCTGGTCGAACCCATCCGTGGACCTGAACTGGCCGCTGCCGCCGCCCCTCATTCCTCGCCCTCCTCCTCCTCGTCCACCACCGCGGCCTCTGCTACCACGCTCTCCCTGCTCCGCGGGTCTGTGTGTGTGTGTGTGTGTGTGGGGGGGGGGGGGTTGGGTGTGGCATGTGTGAGGGAGAGAATTATAGATAAGAGACTATTCATATATTTAGGAGCAATTGCAGCATTACAGCAGCGTTTCAAAACAAGTGCCTTATCACTCAAACACATGGCATCTGGACATGGAAGTCTAGAAGCTCAGGTCACCAGATGGACAACTGCAGTAGGCATGTGAACTGGTCAAGCGCGTTATGAGAAACAGGCACGTATAACAAGTGCGGGGGCCAGTTTAAATCCTAGCTACCCCGCCTTTGTGTATAGCCTTTTGTCAACAATCACACCTTTCAATAGAGAATCCCATGGAGGCCTCATTGTCGTTGGGTCTTCGGTCCCGGAAACCAACGCGTCTCTCGCCACGCTCCTCTGCTGGTCCCGAACCTCCTCCACGAGAAGGAAACCTCTGACCTGTAAATTCAGCATAAAACTCGAATGGCCAGTTGTGCTGCATGATGTATCTTGAAAAAAACTAGCTACAATGGACACCTGGCTTTAGACATTTGATTTTCATTCCAGTCAGATCATACTAGCTAGCATGCATATCAAGTAGCATGCACATATGCTAGCTAGCATGCACATATGCTAGCATGAACACCAGCTAGCATGCACACCAGTTAGCTAGCTAGCATGAATACCAGCATGCGCGCACAAAACCAGCAAACACGGACTGGCCTACGTACATGACTCAGGCCCAGATATAGGCGGGATGGCTAACTACAATTAGCCAACATAGTTGCGATGATTGTGACAGCTATCAAATTAACTGGGATAAACTAAATTAATGGCATATATTCAACATAATGACAGTTAACAAGCGATGTCAAACTCACCCTGAGAAGTTTTGGTCTGAGCAGAGTTGTCGCCTTCACCGCCACTGACAGGAACTCGCCTGTCTTTCTGAGATTCTTTTTTTACCGGTTTAGGTGCAGGTTTTTTAGCCTCTTCTTTCTTCTTTTTCTTTTTCTCAGCTTGGGCCTCACGAATGATGTCAAAAGGATCAGCCTCGTCGTCTAAAAGCTGACCAAAACGGTTTGTCACGGCACACCCAAACCCCGCACTTTCAGCAACATCGGCTGTCGGATCCTCAACTATACCCTTCATGTTGAAATTGAGAATTTGTTTGCAAAATCAACTAAAGGGAAATGGATGCAACACTAAATTTATTGCAGTATGTATGCGCCAGACTATTCAGGAGCAAACATTTCTACCGGTCTGCGTCAATGAACAATAACCATTTCTTGCTTGCTTCTGTCCAATTTTCGCTAGCACGCCAGTTTGAGCAACATTGAGCACGACTGAGGCACATGCGGTGTGGTTCAAAATGGCGGACGACTTAAATCCTTACTCCGCCCCAAATATGATGTTAAAGGGGCAGCTCCCCTAAAAATGATCAACTAGTTGTTGCTATGTCAATTGATTGAGTTGATATATGTGGGTGATCGCGTGATAACCTATGTAACTTCCTTAACCATTGTAGGGATAAACGTTTAAAAAAGAGCTTAATTGAACATAAAATGTCTGTTAATAAAATTAATTAAAGGCAGGTTTTTGACATATTTGCTTAAATAAACTTAATATCCTGACAGCAACCAATAAATCTAAAGGTTTGACAGTATCATTTTATAAATATGATATTTGTAGGAATCCCAGGACTGTAAGAACTACAACCAATCATTTAGTTTGGATCGAAATGACTGATTTTACATTATTCAACCGAATGCAATGATTGGACGGGCACTTGTCTGTCTACCTCCTGGCAGTAATCAGGTTAATGTGTTTTGGGTGAGTGGCTTTGAAGGTAGGCAGTGGGGTGATTTGGTTGGAATCCTTTCAACCTCAAGCCAAAATGACTAGGGTTGCAAAATTTACTGATCCTGCCTGATCCAGGACACAACTTCAAAAATACTAATCGTAGGTAGGCCCTACCTAGTATTCTCCAAAACATTAGATGCAACAAATAACATTGCATCAATTAAAAACAAGCTTTTAAGGTCACCATTTCAAGAATGTCTCCTCAAACTGCACTGCTTGTGAAAGCGAGTCAAACTGGTAAAACGTACTCATTACATCAAGCCAATCCCTCAAACGCGACTTTTCTGGATTTACCACAGTCAGAATAAATACGTGCTGACTGACAAGGGCTAGAATTGAGCAGGTTTGCCAATACAGCAAACCAAGACATGTGTGACTGTGGCTGGTTTATGGCTAATGAAATCTAAGATGGAATGCACATGTTCTTTTTATACAAATCCATAATCATAGATATCACACGTGTAAAGTTATTTTACACATTAGTCTATACATTTCTATGAAGAATGACTGGGTTAAGCAAACACATTTTACAGCAATACAATTTGTGCCCGTTATGACAACTTAATCCTTTCTGAAGTCTCTATACATTATTTTCCCGCTGTCAATCTTTTCTGACGCCTATGGCTTTTCAGATTGTACTTATGAACTTATACCCTCCCACATTTCTCACACACAAACGCCTTGATCCCCGTGCGCACACGACGGTGATAGTTGAAATGCGATCTCTGGGAGAATCCCTTCCATCAGACGTGACAAACATAAGGGTCCTCGCCTGGGTGAACGGGCAATGTGAGTGTTTAAGTTAAACAGGAAACATTTACATTTGGTCATTTCGCAGAAGCTCTTATCCAGAGCGACTTACAGTAAGTACAGGGACATTCTCCTGAGGCGAGTAGGGTGAAGTGCCTTGCCCAAGGGCACAATGTCATTTGGCTCGGCCGGGAATCGAACTGGCTACCTTCAGATTACTAGCCCGATTTCCTAACCGCTCAGCCACCTGACTCCCATTTACCACACACAGGACACTGGAGCGGTTTCCTCGCTTGCGTGAATGCGCATTTGCTGACAGAGAGAGGCCCCTCAGGTAAAAAGGCTTTACCACACTGACCGCACGCATGGGATTTGGGCCCCGACCGCAGAGCCGGCCTACGCTGCGATGCTAGCCTCGCGTGTTGCTTGCTCAGATGCACCGGGGTGTGGCTTCTCATGTGTTGCAGAAGATAGCCTTTGATGATAAACCTTTTTCCACAGACGTCACAGCTATGTGGCTTGTAACCCGTGTGGATCAACTCGTGCGTCTTCAGGGAGGACGACTGGGTGAACGTCCTACTGCACACCGTGCTGCGGTAAGGTTTCGGTGCCGAGTGTGAGACCGGATGTCTTTGAAGATGATTCACAGTCACGTAGTCTTTGCCACTCGCCTCGCATCCGAAGGGATTTCTCTCCAAAATGGACGCCCGTGTGCAGTTTGAGAGTGGAGGCGACGCGGAGGACTTTGCCACAGACGTCACACACTGCCGATCTCTCCCCCGTTTGGATTTGTCTGTGATTCCCTCAGAGTCCTCTCACTTCCCAGCTGTTTGACACATACTTCACAAACAAGTGTTTTTCCCCAAGCAGTGCAAGCTTTTATGCTTGTCATAAGCAAGTCTGCTTCTGAATTGTTTACCACACGCATTGCACCCGTGGCATTTGTTTTCTCCATAGACTGAATTGTTTTTTTTAAGGGCTTTACCTTCATCCCCTACCAGACACCCATCTGGGGTTGGGGGGTTATCTATCGAAGGGACGTCTGATTGATTTCTGAGAGCGTGTGAATCGTGGTAATGTACCCTACGTGTGTCACGGCTCAGTGACTTTTCTCCGGCGTGGACACGCTGGTGCGTCTCCAGAGTCTGAAGTCGTTTGAAGCGTCTGCCACATACATCACAGTCAAATGAGTTTGGTGTGTGATGCGTGTTCATGTGGTTTCTGAGGGAACTCAGACCCTTGTAAAGTTCTCCGCACACGTCACAGGCCTCCTCTCCCTCACGTAGGCACTCATGTGTCTCTTTAAGGATAATTCCTCCGGCAGACGCAAGTCACACAGTTCACGAGCCACGGCGAGATGAGATGAGACGTGTTGCTTGAAGGTTAAAGGAGTTGAAAAACTCCCTGCAAATGTCACATTTGAAGGCCCTCACCAGTTTGTGAAGACTATGTCGCTGTAGGTGCTCACTAAACCCACGTTTTCTTTTGAAACCTTTCTCACAGGTAGGACATGTAAAAGGTTGGGAATGATGCCAGAAGCATCTATGTTGGCAGTTGGACCCATTTTTCATCCCCTTTCTGGACATTATCTTCATCTGCATCCGAGTGTGACTTTGATGGAAAGATATGATCTTTTTTCTCTGCAGGTCTCACAACTGCAAGAAAAAGAAGAATCACCACAAAGAATTTTCTGTGTCAAAAGTGCAAAGATTATCAAGAGTGGTTGCCACTCGGTTAAAGCTTCTCAGAAGCTCCATGCTACCTGTACATGCTCCTTCCACAGCACTTTCAGAATAAATTTGCAGTTCCTCTGTGGCTTTCGCTTTTGAGATCTTAGGCTTCAACTCTCTACTTCCTCTAAAACTCACATTCATAAAAATGTCTAATATCTTTGATGTTACGCTCCCCAGGTCTCGCATGAAGATGGAAAACTCATTCTGAAAGTGAAAGGTGTCCGTTACATCGAGTCATAACGGTTGACAATGTGTGGTCTGATAATCTGACGAGATGTGACAAAGTCAATAGATAAAATACGACGATAAGATTAGGTCAGAATTGACAAAAGATCATCTGATAAAATACGGTCATAAGATTAGTTCAGAACTTTACAGATTGCCAGCTGCCAGTGGCTCATACCAAACTGGTTGTCTTCACGTTACACAATTTCCTATTCAGCAAGTTCGTTTTTCTATCGATCTGGATCAGCATCAGAGGCAAGATCTCCAACGATATTTTTTTAAAGTTGTCTTTGCATTTGCTCAACCACCGATTCCACAAAAATGTCAATAATTGATAATAGTTCCGCTTGAATATTTTTGGAAGATAACATCTCTGGTTTTGCTTCTTCAATCGCGTGCAAGGTGTGTAGGCAACTGGCAACAGTTAACAAGAAACGACCCTATAGTGTACAAATCTTGCGATGTTCGATTTAGTACTCTTTTACAGTGGGACATCACCATCAAAATCTGGAGAATGGTGTAGTGTGCATTAAATGTCACTAAGGGGCACTGTTTTGTCCTCAAATATCCAATTTAAGAATTTTAAACGGTTTCAATAATGTCATACAGATTCACGTTGTGTCTGTTTTCCACAAAAGTAACAACAGTAGAGGGCTCTTAAAACAGTTGAATCATTTACTGATGTTTCATTTTTACATTCAACAGACAAATCAATCCTTAATATATTATCCTGAGTCTGGACAATGTTTTAACGTCCCTTTTAAATGTTATTAACTTCAATGTTTTTTTTATGATATGTGTTGCATTAGAACCAGACTCCTGTTCCTGCTGAGCTGAGCCAGTTGACAGTAGAACTGTGATCCGCCCAGAAGGCACCTGAGTCCGGATCTTCACCAGCACCCTAAACACTAATACAATTGCAGACTGACAAACAGTTAATGTGTAACTAAACTCGCCGTTTTCATATTTACCACCAAATAATAATAAATAAATAAACTTTTGCAGAGATTTCTCAGAATCAAGACCAGGAGTAATGAGTTTAGACATGCTAGAATAATAACTAGGGGGTTTAACTCAAAACAGAGGTTTTGGAGTTCAATTACTCTTAAAATTGACGGTTGATGGACTCTGTTTGCTTGATGTCCATTTAAGTCTCACATGACACAACACAGCCAGGCTTAGTCAAGCTCCACATACATTGAAGGTAAACATGTCACAAATCTGTTAGACGTTTCATCCAGTCCCTGTTCAACTGGAGAACTTAGCCACTGTGAACAAACTGAAAACACTCACTGTTCAGCAGTCGACTAAGCTCTGCACCTGACCAGAGGATGAAGTCCCACACACACACACAGTCAGATGAGGGTCCTTCTTCGGCACCTATCCCAGATCCCAGGGCTGTGGCAAAGTGGTAATCCCTGGCAATGTGATTTTCATTTTAAGGTCCCAAATCAACATGCCAGAGACCCACACCGCCACAGCAAGACTCAACTCTTATTCCCAGTAGCTCTCACGTCCGTTCTTCTTCTCTGCTCTCCTCCTCTGTCTTCTTCTCTCTTTTTCTCTCCACACTCCTCTGCTCTCCACTCCTCTCCCCTCCCCCTCCTCTCCTCTGCTCCTCTCCTCCACTCTCCACTCCGCGGCTCAATTGTGCTCTGCTCTCACTATGTGCATTCTCTCCTCTCTTCTTCGCTCTCCTTTCCGCTCCTCTCTCCTCTCCTTCCTCAATCTCACATGTTCCAATCATCCCTTCCCCCCTCCCTTCCCTCATTCTCCCATGCTCGGTTTAACCTAGGGTATTTCCCTCATTAACTCCTACGCCCATATCAGGAACTCACTTTTTAAGTCTGGATAGGAAGAAAGCTGTGAAAGAGATGGTGATGACAAAAGATTGAAAGACAACTTTTCCTTTGTCATACCTGTTCATCCACCTCAATTATTTAAAGTTGGCAGAAAAGAAAAAAACGACAAAAGTTACACAGTAGCTTGACTGCGGGAGAGTACTTAGGTGAGTGGATTCCGTGTTCGGCTCCCATCTCCACAGTGGCGTTTCTGTAGATTGGGCACACTCGACACACTTCGACCACAGCCCTTCCCCTCTCTGCTCCTGCTGAAGAAAGAGGAGGACATCCCCAAGACATCAAATGTACTGCTATACATTAAATTGATACAGGACATATCAAAAACACACAAAAAAAATCACAGATAAGCATCCGCATACACACACATGCAAGTCCAGAATAGAGGTGTAAAAGGTTTAAAAGGACAAAGCGTGTGAAGGAGGGCATGCCCTTGCTGTACAGAAAACCCCCAGGTTCTGACAGTATCTGTCTGAGGACATGAACTCAAGCACACAGCTATCTCCCCCACACGGCTGTAAAGCATCTGAAATGAATTGGAGCGAAAGAATACAAAAAAAAACTAAAATCCAGGAATAACAACAAGTGTATCTGATGCCAACAGCGCATAAATTACCACAGCAAACCACCAGAGGTGATTTACGCAATGTGAGCGCATGTTGCACAGCTGCCTTATTAAACCTGTCACTCATCACGGTCTCTCACGCCACATAAACAAGATGGCTCATAAACTCACACCTCTTCAATCTCTCACTCCATCTTTTGATTCTCTGGAGCGTTTCGGTTGGTTCGGTAAAGGAACTTGCCTGGTCGGGACTCGAGTAAGAGAAGGTAGATGTGACTCCGTGCCTCGCTGGGGTGGGGATGGGGTCATGTGACTGAGTCAGCTTTTATGACCCCCAACCCCCCACCCTCCAGGCAGTGGATCGCCGTAGCAACACCCGGGATCACTGCTCCTTACATGGGCCTGGCCTCCCTTCACACACCACGGCTTGATCTCTTCATGTGATCCTTTCTGTTCAGGTCTGTTTTCCCTCCTCCAGCTGCTGTGACCGTCGACCCCCAGCACCCGCCCTTCCCCGCTGGCTGGTGAAAGAGGGTCTGGTCAGGCCCGGGGCAGGGGATGATGTGGGGGGGATAAGGGGTCGAGGGGCAGGGGGTGGTGGTGGAGAAGAATGGGGATGTAGAGGTACTGGTGGAGGGACGGGCAACTCTGGTGGAGGGGAAGGGGGGTGGGTGGGATCCAGTGACCACTGCAACATGAGGGGGAGTGAGATCAGAGAGATAACAACAGTCACCAGTACTCTCTTCCCCTCTCTCTCTCTTCCTCTCTCTCTCTCTCTCTCTCTCTCTCTCTCTCTCTCTCTCTCTCTCTCTCTCTCTCTGTCTCTCTCTCTTTCTCTCTCTCTCCCCCCTCCACCCACCTCTGTGGACCATTCAACCTGAACGAATGATAGCTGCACTGTGCTCATGAGTGGGCCCAGCAAGCAGCCTGGGACCATGTGAGAGGGCTTTGATCGCACATACAAGCCAGCTTGTTTGTCTTTTACCCTGTGCTCTCTCTCTCTCTCTCTCTCTCTCTCTCTCTCTCTCTCTCCCTCTCTCTCTCTCTCTCTCTCTCTCTCTCTCTCTCACTCTCTCTCTCTCTCTCTCTCTCTCTCTCTCTCTCTTTCTCTCACTCTTTCTCTCTCTATCTCCCGGTCTGTCTCTTTCTCTCTCTCTCAATACCTCCCCTATTTCTCAGTTTTCTCCGCGTCTATAGCGAACGCATACATGTGCACATGTTCACAGGTTTACAGAGCACCTACTGGTTACTGTAATAGCACAAAGCAAACATGATTCTGGTTACCTTTAAGAGCATAACGGTAGTAAGGCAGTACTCAAGTAGAATCCCCAATGCCCTCAAAGTAACTCCTTGATGTTTATTTGATGAACAGCCATAAATCATGACATGAAGGCAAAGGCCAAATAATGATCTCCAAGTTTGCAGTGGGTCTAACGTTTTTTAATATTTCGAATAAAAGCATCAGCTTGAATAAGTCGATTTAAGTCGACTTAAAAATAATCTTTACTAAGGAGTTCACTCCACGTGAGAGACAGCAACAAAGATCAAGTTCTTACCATCAAGGTGGATATTTTGGTCTGAAGAAGGAATGTCGGACATTCAGAGACGTGATGCGTTGTGTCGGCTGCTGCTGCTGCTGTGCAACCCAGAGGAAGGTTCCAACCCCAGTCACTGCTCAACAATGTCCTGACTGGTCTCTCTCCCAGGAAAGAGGGTAGTCTTTCTTCTCTCTTTCTCTCTCTCTCTCTCTCTCTCTCTCTCTCTCTCTCTCTCTCTCTCTCTCTCTCTCTCTCTCTCTCTTTCTCTCTGTCTCTCTCTCTCTCCCTCTCTCTTTCTCTCTCTCTCTCTCTCTGTCTCTCTCTCTCTCTCCCTTTCTGCCTTCTTTCTTCCCTCTCTGTCTGTCTGTCACTCTCTCCAACAAGCATACACAAGTCGTAACTCAACCTCTCTAGCCCTATAACTGATGAAAGGAGGGATAGCCAAAGTCAGAAAACTTGTTGATCTCACATGGAACGTGAACGCCGACACTTTCATCCAACACCTACATTCGCACGCTCTGATCCTCGACCTTTGAACTGCAGGTCTCAGAGGTCAGACGGAGGTCAGGGAGCCATCAGTACCATTTGGATGCATCCTGTTTGAAATGAGCGCATGTCAGGTTACATTGAAAGGGCCTGTGAGGGCATGCCAGTTCATTGAAAAAGGTCAACATGATAATATTACAGCACTATATCAACAGTTCTGGCTCCCGCAACAGGAGTTGATACGAACCTTTGACACTTGTTATGATCTTCACAGATAGATCCAACGCTGGCCGTTTGTTCACCACTTCCTGTCTGTCCCAGAATGCCCCGGGACAAACGGGTGGGCTGAAACCAACGTCTTTCCCCCCAACTATAAATCAGGCTTTATGAGTTGACATTGTGCCGTTTGTCAGTACTCTTACTCCACGACAATTCAAAGAGAGGTTTGTTGGTCTGTCCGCCGTCGACACAAAGCGGCCCTTTCAGCGCCACCTCGGTGCGTGTAGGAAGTGTTTTCCACCCTTGTGTTCTTTCTCTTCCTTGTCTCTTCACCCTTCCACTCTTTCCTTTCACCCTTTCACTCTCTCACTCTTTCACTCTGGTGGGAGAAATGAATGGATTTGACGTTTGTGCCAATGACAAGATCCAATTTCTTACTTTTTAATTAGCTATAAGTATAATATAATATGATAATAAGACTTTATTTATTTAATTTCAACAAACCCAGGCCGCAGTCTTTGCGGGAATCCAAAGCACACAAGTTCTTTTATCGACTTTGGCTTCCTTGTATTGTTTTCAATATTTGTATTCATTCTGAACTTTGAACAAGGAAGGGCAGCTGTGAAGGACAGGCTATCATGTCCCCAGCATGCTCAACATACCAGTTGAATATCAGAGAGCATCAATGGGCCGGACAGAGCCTGGGATCTGGGGTCAGAGGTCAGGGGTATCTGGGGTCTGTGGCTTGGAGAAGGCTCTCTGTAGGCCGAGCCTAACGGGTGTCTTGCCTGCCTGATTGAGAGTTGGCCTTATTTTGTATAACACTCATATATAAAAAATCTTTTTTGACCTTCGTTCCAAAGAGACACTTTGCAGCAAACGATTTCAGCGTCCATTTTTTCCATTTGTTGTTTTTGAGTCATATTTCTTAAATGGTGTTGAACATGTGTCACTCACTTTTCACTGAGCTGTGAATATCTTTCAAAATCATAAAGAAAAATAATATTTATGGCACCTTGCAATTCCACAGATAACCAGTAGATGTCTTCCCTAACTTACTTTGAAAGGCAAGATACAATTCATAATAAAAAAAAAAGTATTTTTAACAATTAAGATGCTTATTCCTTGTTTGAGTGAATAACAGTATAGATTTCAAACAGATATTAGCATTTTTACTTGAAGCCTGGAAGTTGACTCTGAATGTAGCTCATTAAACACGTATTGACATTCTAGAAGCCACACCTCATCTTGTTGAGAGATACAGTCACTAATTTAGATCATATGACTAAAATGAAATGTGTCCTGAAGTATAGGGGGCTGGAAAACGTCAGTATGGAAACTCCCCCAGTTTTTTTCTTCTTCATATAGCCCCCTCCCTCTCCATCTTCCTGTCATCCGTCTAACCCTCACCAGTGTCATCTCACAGCCTTCAGAGGACAGATCGGAAGCACCACTGGGATACTAGCAGGATACTGTGAGGAAACTGAGTGGAACCTTCCAGGACAGAACCAGGCCACTCACCGGAACATTCCAGGCAAGAGTTGAAGATACCTTTCACCTAGATTGTGAGGTTTTTAGCTCCAGAGTTCTGGAAATATCAGTCTCTCTCACCCGGTTGGGATCAAGCCAGCTTCCTCCTCCATCCAAAACTCCAGGTATATAAACAGAGACAGTCTGCTAACCAGGACTCCCCTCAGCGGGTGATGAAGGTGAGCAGGGTGCTTCAGCTGATCGTCTGGGTGGTGGGCCTCTGTCTGGCACAGCAAGTCCCACCACAGTCCAGCCCTGGCTCCAGGGAACGGGGTGGTGGCCAAGTCCCTCTGCCCCAGCTGAAGGTGCTCTCTGCAGGGCTTGTTCACCTCCTGCAGGGGCTCCAGGAGAGCCGGGGCTACGTAGAGAAGCACGTGGAGCAGGTCACAGGGGAGCTGGAGGGGACCGAGCAGGACGTGGAGAGGCTGCGTGAGCTGGGGGTTCAAGCGGGTAGGACCCACCGGCGAGTGAGGGCAGACCTCCAGGTCCTGAAAGCACAGGGGGACCGGCTGGAGAGAGCGACCCGGGATCTGCAGCTGGAACTGGGGGCTAGAGAGGCTGAGCGGAGGGGCCTGGAGCTTAGGGTGAGCAGGGTCCTGGAGAGGGTGAAGAACGCAGCGGAGCCGGTATCAGCGGCTGACTCTCTAGTCGACATGAGTCTACTAAAGGTAAGCTGATATTCACAATGAGTATGATAATAATAATGTATTCATTTAATAGACGCTTTTATTCAAAGTGATATGAAGAAATATTAGGCTCTCTGTTCTTTTATATTCGATTCCAAGTAATTTGACTGTTTATATATAACATAATGTGCTAAAGTCTTAGGCATAAGTAAGAAGGTTAAACAATTCTAAATGTTATACAATAGTAATTATGAAGTGAACAGACTAAATATTGACACAACCAAACTTAGAATCTAAATGTAACTTTTTTTTTTACTGACACCAATGCAGGAGAGAAAGAAAAAAAACAAGTATCAAAGATAACAGCCCTATGTGTATATATACATGTGTGTGTGCTAAATAACTATGTGTACTTGACTGAGCAGGTCATTCTGGAGACTCAGTCAGGCAGGCTGGCTGATCTGGCCTTGGAGGTGAGGAACCAGGACGTGATGATTGACAGGAACCTGCAGCACATCATGGACCTGGAACAGCAGGTATCATACGTAATAATAAAAACAGGAATAACTTCTCCCTTCTTCTTCCAATTTATTTTCTTCTTGCAGATGCTTTTATCCAAGGAAGCAAACATTGGATTCGAAACTGAGATCATATTTCTGTAGTCAAATGCTCTGCCACTGAGCTATACCCCTCCTCAGACACACTAGAAGCTGCAAAGTCAATCTATGCAAGTGATATAAAACGACTGGCTAAACTAAACTGTAACATTAACAAATCTGTTAGACATTAGATTTTTCTGAATGCTGATGAGACAGTTGAAATCCTTAAAAGATAAAGGCTTACATTTTAGTCACACTAAACATAGTTTTTCACTAACTATGTTTGGATAACAAGATATCCTGGAGGGTATACAAGGAAAATACTTCTGAGTTCCATCACAAGACCGCTGTTCATCTCTGTGTTTGTTTGTTGCAGGTGTCTCACATCAGGGGCCGAAGACCCCCTGCCAGGTCTGGGGGGGCATTCTGATTGGTCTGTTCAGAGGGATGTCACATTCTTATTGGTCGGTTTGCAGTAAGGGGGGGGCGGGTGTTCTGATTGGGCTGTTGTAAAGAGCAGCTGTGTCAATAGTAACTCTCTATCCTCTCCTAACAAAACCATGCAACCTTTGGTGGCAGCATAGATGTCTATAACGATACAGTAGATCATCCATGGTAGGAAATGCTTTTTCCTCATCCTGGTGAAGGGTTTATAAAAACATAGTTGTGTGTCAGATTTATCTGCAAGTGTTGTGGCTCTGTGGGAAATGTTATTTTTAGAAACCCTTGTAAAGCATTTCCTTGTCAATCCCCCAGCACCCAAATAAACAGATTCATCAAGATGGAACAAGACAAGCTACCAACGGCTCTTCCTGTCACCTTTGCCTGAGAAACCTGGCTATCCTCAGCTTCTAACTGTTTTTTTTTCATCCTTCTCCTCTGCCAGCCAAATGGGGCAAAGGTTGGGTGTATGAAAACTTTGAACACAAAAACTCTTATCTACAGGAGCCAGACATACTTCACAAGATTGATAGGACACAAGGAACTTTGGTCTACGTCAAACAAAGGAGAGAGAGAGAGACAGAGAGGGTGAGACAGATGGATATAAAGAGAGACACAGAGACAGTCTTTAGTTCCAAAGCCTCTGCTGAATTAATGAAATGTCAATGTAAAATGTAAACATGCGACCAACTGCACCATAAGCATATCTACAATAACTGATGATCATAAGCTTCTGAGCAACACAATTCGTCAATGACATGAACGTGTCTGTTCGTTACTGTCAGGCGCACCGCAATATAAACAAATATTAACCTCCCATCATTTGGCAACGAAGGCACATAAGGTTTACCGGTATCGAGACATTGTAGTAGGCGAAATGGCGCGGAAGTAGAGGTAGAGGATGCTGATGCGTCGTAGCTGCGGTGACACAGTCTCCACCTCACAATCTAATAAGAAGCTTAACGCAGGTTTTCCTACGTGCCAGCGTCTGCTATGGAGTTATGAAGGTAAGGGTGTTAATGTGTTACATGAAATAATGAGATACTTATACATACGCGACTTGTCTAAACTTTTTTACTTGTGCGTGTCATAATATTGCCTTCGACCTACAGCAGCCTCATCACATTACTGCCTTAAGGCATATTGACTAGTTTTGCTTTCTGTCTGTCATTTCACATGTTGTAAACATTTCTCATCGTAGCCTTAGGTATCGGTTTTAAAAATGTAATAGGGATGTACAGCATGTATAACATGAAATGGCCTGTTGGTTTCTTTATCAAAGGGCGAACTTATAAGTACTTCCTCGTCACACCATAAGAAGAACCATACACGACCGCAACTTATAACATGAAGTTGACATAGGCTAAATGAAAAATAAAACTTAAACTATTTTCTGCGCATTGTTAACACTTTATGGCTATAAACAATCACAGAAGCAGTAGGTGTAGATCATTAGAAAGACAAAGACTGGGACATCTATTGCAACTATTGCATGGGATATCGTTTACCAGCCTGCACTGTAAATAAAAACGGCGTGGATGATTTCGTGTTTATGTGGGCAAACGTTGCACCACGTTTTCACCAGGAAATGGCACCATATCCTTATGAAATGACTCCATCAAATATGATTTCTGACATTTTGTCTTGATGATTTCAGTGAAGGGCTAATATGGACACTAATCGATTTATCCAAAGGACTTGCAAATAGTCGCAGTGTCTCCTTAAGTTGTCCCATGTTACCACAGGTATGCATATGAGTGTATTTTAAGATGTTTTAATCTTTTATTCACGTCAGTGTCTCCCGACATTAATCCTGGACCAGAATTCTTTGCGTGTTTGCTTTAGTGATCTCGAGATTTACATTATGACCTCTGCCCTCAGCTCTCTCATTCCTTCCACACCAAGCGTAAACACTACTGTACCTTTTTCTTTGAGCCATTGTTGAATGTAACATTAATAATTAATATTCATATTCGATCGTGTGAGCATATCATAGCCTACTTGTAAAAAAAATAAATCGGTTACTTTTAAAACAGAATGCAGTGCCTGAACCAATAAAAACACACACTAACGGCAGTCGACGACATTAAAGAAGGGCTTTTTCCTCTGCTCAGACAATTTGAACTTGCATTGGAAGTCTAGTCTCTCTCAGATTTCGACAACCTGTAACGGTAATTTACACCTAAACCTGCAGACTCCACCCCCCCCCCCCCCCCCCTTCCCCCCGATTTCTTTACAGCGCTAATGAAACATTTATTTACCTCAATTCACCCTTTGTTTTTAAAACTCTCAAATTCACATGAAACTTATATTCAAATATATAAAATGTTCACAAGAAGTCTTACCATTTATTGCATTATTTATTATTATTTATTACATTATTTAATGTGTTTTTATGCTATTTATTTACTGCTTGGTTTCCTAATTATTATTTTTTTATCTTTTTGTAATCTTTTGTTAATCTGTAGCTTCCTGAGATGGCCTCAACAAGGAAGAGCGCACTATAAACACAATTCTTGCTTCGAAACTCATTGAACCAACTCTGGTCACTTCACTGTTAATGTAGTTCAGCTCACAGGTAAAATAGAGTTTAAACTCAATGCTTACTGTTCTGCATTGACTCTCATTATTTCATTTGGGTTAATTTTTGCCATCAGTGGAAAATAACAGAATTATTTACCTCGGAATTAACAAGGGGTATAAACCTTATAAACCTTTACACAATGAGTATAATACCCACCTCACCTCAGCAACATCCTTCCTGAGCCTGTTGTTTGTTTGTTGTTCTTTTGGGCAGAGGTAAGAGAGAGAGAGAGGGAGAGAGAGAGGGAAAGAGCTTTGAAACCTTCAACTGGAATGTCCCAGAGGGTTTTTTAGCCCGTACTGGTTTCTCAATCCCTGGTAATTGGGATCAAGGGTTGTGCTGAGGGGTTCCAGTCAGCAGAGAGGGGAGCTATAGTCGCCCGGAGCCTCCAAAGCTCCTCACACATCACGCTCTTGGAGGTGAGTACGGTGCTCTCTCTCTCTCTCTCTCGTCTTTCTTTCACGTTTACATCTGATATTTTGTATTCATTTAGCCACACACACACAAATAAACCATTTTTTCCCCCACTAGACAGATAGACTGGGATGCAGCTGTGGAGTAGCATTGTTGCAGAGGATGTAGAGCTGATTAACAGTACTGTGTATATGGTTTGCCATCCGGATAGAATGGGAGGTTTTAAATGGGAGAAGCTGGCTAGGGTGCTAGGGGGGTATTTTTTATGTGTTTTGTGTGTTTTTACACTGCTAGGATTGCGTGCTCTTTATCTACAACATTTTAAAGAGGAGGATTAGAATACATGTAGGCTAGACTGCCATTGAAAGACTGTGTCGTGTACGGAAACTGAATTCAAAAAGTGACCATATATTACTGTGAAAGTGTGGTTACCTGAACACTCTTTTTTTAAAAGTTATTCAATTGAAACACAAGTCGTTTTGACTGTGCTGTGATGAGGAATAGGAACTCACCAGTTCCCCCTGTATTCTAACTGCACGGACAAGTATATTGAAAACAATGACAGGCGGAGACCATGTGTAAAATAGAGTCAATGGGTGTTTAAAAAAAAGGAAGATGGGCAAGTTTGCCCTTTAATAAACCTTTTCTTTTTTTCCCCCACTTCCTCCTACAGATGTCGACTACTGCCACAGAGAGAGGAGATGGGGCCTCCCACAGCAGCTCTGGCCCCAAAGACCATAAAAAGGTAAGGAGAACAATAGCCTTAAATCTTTTGTAGTGGCACACGCTACAAAACTAAACTTCACCTGCTCAAAACCAACACAGAAACACTGTTCCTAACGTGGAATTGACCTCCCGCAAATCCTCAAAGGATTACTATGATTTATCGAAATATTCGACCAGGTTTTTTTCGTAACCTAAAGCGAGGCTGTGGTTAGCGTTATGTAACTGAGCTTAGCCGGCCTCTGAGCATTGGGTGACAGGGGCTAGAGACACAGATAACATGATTAGGACGGTCAGCGGCAGTGTTTACCCACAGCAAAGGCACGCTGGCTGGCTATAAGGAGATTTCACTGCGGTCCAGAGAGAGGGGCCATAGAAGAGCAGGGTGGTTGTGTGGAAGAAATTGCGATTTCCTGTGTCCTTACATTATTCACTAATCAATAGAACGAGTCATTGGATACTAGTTAGTATGTTCTTAGGTAAGCTTGCTATTAATAAGAGTAGATTGTGTCTGTGTCAGGGTTAATAGATGTTCGGGATCAGGAGAAAGTACTGGCTAAATGTTCCTTGTCATGGCTAAAAGGAAAGTGCCAACTATGTTCTCTCTAGTCTGAGTGGTCATGTGTTGGGAGCTGTGAATCTCTTTCTCTGAGACTGTTGTAACGTCATTACTGCCCTACTGTCACTATCGATGTTTACATTCCTGTGCCCTATAAAAGATGGTCCTCCGGCCTTCAGAGCAGAGAGAGACATCATTGAGACCTAAGCCTGGTGTTGTGGTGTCATTTATTGGCAGATGTCTGGTTTTCTCTTCCAAGCTGCAGATTGATAAATACTTATTAAAATCCAGAACTCAACTGAACTTAGTCACTCCGTTTATGAAGAGACGGACAAAAGTGTGTGTAGGTACCAGTATGTATGTGTAAGTGTGTGTGTACGTGTTTATGTACGTGGGTTAGTGTTTATGCATGTATGTGTGTGTACCATGCATGTGTGTGAGTGTGTGTGTGTGTTGTCAGACATTCACCACCTTATGATGCTGTGAGGAACTAGCTCGCAATGAAAGTGTTGCTTCATCCTAACAGTATGGCGTCATCAGTATGATGCAATAGTGACATAAAGACAACTGTGTGGTAACCCGATTGAGGCCTAATCTGATGCAGTCTGTAAGGTGTCTTCATGCACTTATTTCTGCTTTGTTTGTTCTGTGGGGCACTTTGGTTGATACTTTTTGTTATTAAATGTGCTGTATGACCGATTGACAAAGTTAGATATAAAAAAACACACCCAGAGAGTGGGCCGTGACTGTAATGCATTCAAACTCATAAGAGGAGAACATACTAAACAAATACTGGATTCTACCGAATTCCACAATTCATCCAAATGAGATGAATTGAGATGAAGATGAAGATGAGAGAGGTTTACGTTAGGCGTTGTGTTTGTGTGTTTGCAGCCCACAGCCGCTGCCCTGAAAGGAGCCATCCAGCTGGGTATCGGGTACGCCGTGGGCAACCTGACCTCCAAGCCGGACCGAGACGTGCTCATGCAGGACTTCTACATGGTGGAGAGCGTCTTCCTGCCCAGGTCCGTCTAGGTCTCAGAGTTCTCTTTCACAAGCTGCATATTTTCCAAAGAGGGGGAGTCGGAGGGGGCAGACTGACATAACAAGTTTGAGAAGGATCCCCTATTCATGTGCTAGTCTTTCTTGAATCAAAGAGTGTTTGGGTTCATGGATATGTGAAAACCTGCTACAGGAAGATAATTGGTTTTAAATGGGAAGGGGACCCTAAAATGTTTTTTTCAGAGGGGTGGGGGAGCTGACATAACAAATGTAAACAGCACAGCATTACCATTATACATGACACAATCCCCCATTAATGAGGTGGTGGGAGTGTTCATTGAATCAAAGAGCGTTTGTGGGTTTGTGGATGTGTGTCATCGTTGTGGCACCAGCAGCACTGATGTCTCTGTGTGCTGTGTTCCTCCGGGGGCTCTCAGTGAGGGCAGCAACCTCACCCCCGCCCACCACTTCCCTGACTTCCGACTGAAGACCTACGCCCCCCTGGCCTTCCGCTACTTCAGAGAGCTGTTTGGAATCAAAGCAGACGACTACCTGGTGAGCGCAGCAGGCTCCGTACAGGCAAACCCAGACATACACTATGCGGTACAGTATGGGCAGTACAGGCAAGCCCACACATACACTATGCGGTACAGTATGGGCAGTACAGGCAAACCCAGACATACACTATGCGGTACAGTATGGGCTTTACAGGCAAACCCTCACAAACATTCACACTGTGCTTCCAAGCTTACAAACTATGACATGTACACATGTATGACATGTACACATGTACGACATGTACACATATGGTACAGCATACTAACTAACACAGACCCATAAAGTACTTACAGTGCAGTATATAGTAACAGTAAAACTGCAATTAAAAAAACATGTGAAAGCTCAGAAGTATATTTTATCCTGTGATCCAGTTCACTATGCTGATACAACGGCGATTGTCGCAGCATTCTCTGCTGTTTAGACACTGATGTGTCTGTTGTTGTCGTTTCTCAGTACTCCATATGCAACGAGCCTCTGATCGAGCTGTCCAATCCCGGGGCTAGTAGCTCCTGGTTCTATCTCACCAGCGACGACGAGTTCATCATCAAGACAGTGCAGCATAAAGAGGCGGAGTTTCTGCAGAAGCTCCTCCCAGGGTACTACATGGTGAGCGTCTCCCTGACCTTTGACCCTTGAACCCATGCTCTTTCATGACCATTCCTTTCATCCGACATGAAGTAGAGGAGGGTATTTGAACCGGCAACCTCTTGATCTGCAGTAAAATGCTCTACCACTGAGCTATACCGATCACCCATAAGCATACACGTTTTACCGTTTAAACCCTGTTTTGGTGTTGTTTCCTGAATGTCTGTCCCCATTCATGACATGTCTCCATTCCAGAACCTGAACCAGAACCCTCGGACCCTGCTACCGAAGTTCTACGGCTTGTACTGCATCCAAAGTGCCGGCGTCAACATCCGCGTGGTGGTCATGAACAACGTGTTGCCGCGAGAGATGAAGATGCACTACAAGTACGACCTAAAAGGCTCGACTTGCAAGCGACGGGCCTCGCGCAAGGAACGCACCAAGTCCTCCCCCACCTTCAAAGACTTGGACTTCCAGGAGATGCACGAGGGGCTGCACTTTGACGGCGATACTTACAACGCCTTAATGAAGACACTGCAGAGGGACTGCCGGGTGGGTGCTCGTTAGACTCACTTATAGTCCCACATGCTATTCGTTTAGGTAGGCGCTTTTTCATCAAAAGCGACGCACAAATGTCGCGCATAGACAGAAGATCAAGGATCAGAAGTGCAGAGTTCTAACAGTATTCAGGTGGTCGGAGTCAAGGAAGGATCTGTGTTTAGTGTAGAGAACTGATGAGGTTGAACAGATGGCTAAGCGGTTATGGAATGGGGCTGTTAATCAGAAGGTTGCTGGTTCGATTCCTGGCTGTGTCAAATTACGTTGTGTCCTTGGGCAAGGCACTTCACCCTACTTACCTCGGGGAATGTCCCTGTACCTACTGTAAGTCGCTCTGGATAAGAGCGTCTGCTAAATGTAATGTAATGTTTTTTGTTGTTTTGCATCCAACATTTTGAAATCAAATGTCCCCTAAAGAGTGACACACGGACAGTGCTCCAGCGTTCCAGCGCTGCCAGCTATTCTGAGTGACCTTATTGGTCCTGGCTAGTCAGGATTACCCTCCTTACAAAGCACCTGACTCATATTATCAGGTTTAGGAACCGGTCGCACGCAGAACCACAGCCCCATCTCTGAGCAGTTCGTAAGCTCGCGGTGGGAGTGTTAGGTAACTGTGGGATGTGTTAGGGCCCTTTGTTTGGAGGGAGTTACTGTATGACATCAGTGTTTGGTTTAAAGAGGATAAACTGTTCACTCAGGTTTACTTTGTTAATCCTGTCCTGATGCTTAGTCCTACTGGACTTTGGGACTTTGGGTGGTTCTCCAAGGGAGAGGTTGTGAGGTCAGTGTTTATGACTGTTCACCAGGCTTGACAGTTCCCTTGCAAGGTAGACCAGCAGAACAATTGCAACTCAAATGACATTATAAGTCCATGAAAGGCCACTGATACAACATCAAGAGAGGTTGTACGCAGACAAAAAAAGTTCATTTTCCAAACACTTTCATCTTAGCATGTAGGTTTAATCAGTTTTTGTTAAACAAACGTAAGTAATGCCACGCTCCTGTGTCCAATTACCAGCCTAACTTAAACGACCTGAGAGAGGTATGCCTCTAGTGCCCATAAAACAAATATAATAAACAAAACGACGACTGATGATCAGAATGACATGATGAAACGGCTACTACAGTGTCCATTCCAAATGGATCCTGGATGGAATGGATCCCAAATCCTGGTGATTCTACGATGGCGTCCATCCTAAATCGTGGTTCTTTTGCGCTTGTGTCACGGGGTCAGGTCTTGGAGAGCTTCAAGATCATGGACTACAGTCTCCTTCTGGGGGTGCACGTTCTGGACAAGAAGATCCGTGACCGAGGGAGCCGGGCGGACAGCAGGCGCCTGGGGGGGCAGAAGGTCCTGTACTCCACGGCCCTGGAGTCCATCCAGGGGAACGTCAAGGCTCCGGAGCCTGCGGCTGATGATGACACGTAGGGGAACGCACACACACTAAGCAAAGTCACACACACACATCGTACACACACACACACACACAAGGCAAAGTCAAACACACACATCGGACACACACACACACAAAGCAAAGTCACACACACATCGTACACGCACGCACACAAAGCAAAGACACACACACACATCGGACACACACACACACAAAGCAAAGTCACACACACATCGTACACGCACGCACACAAAGCAAAGACACACACACACATCGTACACACACACACACGTACAGCCTTAAGTTATATAATAAACTATTCCATGTCAATTAAATGAGCACATTCTTGTCTTTCCAGAATGGGTGGAATCCCTGCTAAGCACAAAGATGAGAAGTTACTCATCTTTTTAGGCATCATTGACATCCTGCAGTCCTACAGGTAAGAGCTTCAATGACAGTTGGCCTTTGAAAACCAAATGTATTCATTCAGCAGACCCTTTTATCCAAAGTGACATACAGGAGGGAATTTGAACCTGTGATCTCTAGATCTGCAGTCTATACTCTCCCACTGAGCTATACCCATCCTGTCAAAGATGGATGATTCATTGTGGAGATGCCTTTTATAACCTACAAACAGTGTATACAGAAACGACAGCAGAAGATCAAGCATCAGAAGTGCAAAGTCCTGACGGTATTTTGGTCGTCAGAGTCAAGGAATGGGCTTTTCTGTTTCTTCAGGTTCATCAAGAAGGTGGAGCACTCCTGGAAGTCCCTTGTACACGATGGGGTATGTTCCCAGTTCTAAGTAATTGTGCATGTATGCGTTTACCACAAACACATTTACATTTTTTTCATAAATCTGTACTTTCTTGTCGTTTCAGGACACTGTGTCAGTCCATAGGCCCAATTTCTATGCGGACAGATTCCTGAATTTCATGGGAACCACTGTCTTCAAGAAACTGCCTCGTAAGTTCACTCAAAGAGACTAAATAACCCATCTAGCTACAACTTTTACTATTGTGTTTGTTTCTCTCTCACTCACTCTGGTACTTACTCATGGTACAAGCTCTGAGAGGAACATCTAGCTACTACGTTCAACAAGTGATCTCACTCTTTCCCTCTCTCATTTTCCCTGTCACGCATCATCTTTCTCCCGGGTGCTGATTGGTTGTCAGCTCTGAGAGGAGCCTCCTCTAGGAGGAAGAGGAGTTCTCTCCACCCACTGCGCTCCGCCTCCCAGGAAGTTCTGTCCCCGCATAAGGAGGAGCGGACGGAGGAGAAGAAGGCCCAGAGCATGGAGAGTCTGGACGGACAATGTACGCTCACATCGCAGCACAGTTACATCCGCCCTTCTTCCTAACTTCACCACAGCTTTCCCCTAGGGCTTTTACTTCCTACACTCACTCTGCTCCTCTCTCTGCTCCTCTCTCTGCTCCTCTCTCTGCTCCTCTCTCTGCTCCTCTCTCTGCTCCTCACTCTGCTCCTCACTCTGCTCCTCACTCTGCTCCTCTCTCTGCTCCTCTCTCTGCTCCTCTCTCTGCTCCTCTCTCTGCTCCTCACTCTGCTCCTCACTCTGCTCCTCACTCTGCTCCTCACTCTGCTCCGTCCGCTAGATTTGAGCAGCTCTATTCAGCCGGACCTGGTTCCCTCTCCTAGAGGATTGAGCCTGGCTGTGTCCTTCTGCACAATCAGCTCCAGCAAGGAAGACCTGCTGGAGGATCCTGACAACAGGTACACAGCCCCCACACAGCCCTCCTATACCCCCACACAGCACTCCTATACCCCCACACAGCCCTCCTATACCCCCACACAGCCCTCCTATACCCCCACACAGCCCTCCTATACCCCCTCACAGCCCTCCTATACCCCCTCACAGCCCTCCTATACCCCCTCACAGCCCTCCTATACCCCCTCACAGCCCTCCTATACCCCCACACAGCCCTCCTATACCCCCACACAGCCCTCCTATACCCCCACACAGCCCTCCTATACCCCCACACAGCCCTCCTATACCCCCACACAGCCCTCCTATACCCCCACACAGCCCTCCTATACCCCCACACAACCCTCCTATACCCTGCACACACTCCCCACAGCCCTCCTGTACTCCCCATGCAGCCCTCCGACAGCCCAGACGCTTGAATCCAAACTGACAAACAGGCAGGGGAGGGGGTATTCAAACCCGCCACATCTTGATCAGTTGTCAAAAGCTTTAACCGCCAAGCCAAACACACACAGCATGTACGTCTCCTGTTTAAGATGCGGCTCCTTATTTCCTGTTTTCACGCAAGCTCCTTGTGTTCTCCGGCAGTGACGACCGCAGGGCCTCGAGCGCCACTGTTGCCCTGGACGACACAGACCCCGCCCCCCCCAGCCAAGGAAGCACCCCGGACTCTGTCCTGGACGTCTACCTGGTGGGTATCTCTCAACAGTATGGGCAGACGGTAGGTGGTCCATACTGTCCAGACCCTCATTTGAGATTCATTGTGAAGTATTTTGAACTATGTGATTCGTGGAGTTGTATGTGTTATATCTGTAGTGAATAAGGGCCCTGTGTCCACGTAGCTCCCTCTCAGATAAATATTTTTTTAACACATGACATTACATTTACATTTAGTCATTTAGCAGACACTCTTATCCAGAGCGACTTACAGTAAGTACAGGAACATTCTCCCCGAGGCAAGTAGGGTGAAGTGCCTTGCCCAAGGCAGGGAATCGGACCAACGACCTTCTGATTCACAGCCCAACTCCCTAACCGCTTAGCCATCTGACTCCATAATACTTCAGTTGATTGAATAATGTATCTGAGTACCTGATTAGTTTTACCGTGCTTTTGAGTTGGGTTCTCCACCCAGGCCTACCTAACAAATCTTTTAATATGTATAGGAAGTAGGGAGAATATTCAAACACAGCTGTTGTGTTATCGTTTGCATTCACTAACAGTTCTTCTAGGTGTGACATCACCGCCCATAGAATTTGAATTTTGTTTCTAAAGCTGTGTCTGTGTCTGGCCCCCTGGTTCTCTCATTCCCTGTTCCCCTACTTTTACACCACTGTCTAGGGCCAAAATAAGGTCAAATTGAATTAAACATAACTGTGATGTCAGACACCATTTTGTTACTTCTTTGTCATAATTTTGCAACTAACAAGTCGTCAAAGCGTCATATAAATAAGTTACGTTTGGGATTTCCGCTTCATTGTGACACCATCGCCAACTGTGACATCACACTGACCTCTCTGCGTCTTGTGTTACAGTGAGGAGTACATCATCTGTACCACCTCTACCAGCGCCCGTAAATGACCTTCAACCTATCACGCATGAACTGCACAAGAAACGCCATTATTGAAACAATGGCAATTTAAACACATCCTGCACTATGGGGAAGCATTCTTCTGCTACCGTCCACTTTGCTGCTAATCTTCACATGGGGATAGTCCTCAGGTTTATTCTGTTGCAATCACACTTATTCAGAGAGGAACGTTCTCTTCATAGTTAAGAAACTGCATGTTGTTGATTTTTTTTAATCAAGTGACACCCATGTTTAAATCTCAGAGGGCTGGATCCCTGAAAGATTAAATCGATGCATTTCATTTCATCAAGTGTGAAACATAATATAAAAACGTTTGTTTTGGTTTACATTCAGGTTGATAATCTTTTTGTATAGATACATATATTTCCTTTTTCTTTTTTAGATACGTTTCTGTTTTTCCTTCAGTAAATATCGTATATATCATTATGTAGTCTTGTGTTTAATTCAAACGTCAAATTTTTTCATTTTTCTTGCTGTGGAATTTCACCATATCAGTAACTTTCTTAGAGAGACGGAAATGATGAAGATTTCTACTGCCTAAATTGAAGAAGTGTGTTATTTCACAAGTTCAAGCTTTTTAGTTGGAAAATGATGCAATCAATTGGTTTAAGATTGTAAAGGTTTGTTGCACAAAATATTACAGTTGACTTCCTTCTGGAATCACCATTTGCCTTGTAATTTGATTTATTTAATGAAATAACTCATAAAAATACGTTATTGATATAACTCCGTATGTAAATTGTATTTAAATGTTGTAGCCTATTTAAAAAATAAATTAATTGTATGTGTTGAATAAAATGAATAAATCCAGTCATATCGTTCTTATTTCAAAGCAAGGTATTATGCAAGTTTAGCATTGTTGTGCTTTCAATTAACCACTAGGGGGGGTACGTGCACAGTGGTAAGATTTTTGGAGCTCTTATTTACCTGCAGGATATGTGTGTGTGTGTGTGTGTGTGTGTGTGTGTGTGTGTGTGTGTGTGTGTGTGTGTGTGTGTGTGTGTGTGTGTGTGTGTGTGTGTGTGAGAGAGAGAGAGAGAGAGAGAGAGAGAGAGAGAGAGAGAGAGAGAGAGAGAGAGAGAGAGAGAGAGAGAGAGAGAGAGAGAGAGAGAGAGAGAGAGAGATCTTAAACAGCAAGTCAGAAAACAAAAACTAATCCCGTTTATGTAACTGAGTTTACATTTAATTCAATTGCTGATTATCCACTTTATTTTATGAAAGAAGCTTGTAGCCTAAATGATAAGTAACGTTGTGACGACGGTATAAAGTCAGGGAATCATCATTGGCCCACCACCAACACTAGCTAGATTTAGTCAGATGTACCATGAATCATCATTGGCCCACCACCAACACTAGCTAGATTTAGTCAGATGTACCATGTAGGCCTACTGTACTAGGGTCTTGCCCGGTTGAACCAATCAAACAGGTCGACTATTTAAATTGGAATTACAGTGGATGGAGTTGGTCATTGAAATATAGCCTACCCTACCGTTTGCGTCTCGTGAAGGACTATATAGCATAGGCTTTTTATTTATATCGAAATAACATGTGCTTCTAGATGAGAGTAGTTGACTCTTCAATACAAATCTGATGGATTATGATTCAAGAAACATGTGCAAACGGACGACAAACCAAACAAAAAATGTGTAATCTCACATTAATGCCAGTGTTATCTCAAAAAGCGCATGCATCCACACATTTCAATAGACCAACTATTATCAAATGAAAAAATATATTATCGAGCATACTCTCGATGTGCCAAAACCATCTAACAAGAATTGTATTTATTTTTCAACAAATCAACTGACAACAATAAATGACTCATGTTGGTCGAAACTGACCCCCCCCCCCTCTTTCTCTCTATGGTCACGTGATGTGCAGTAGGTACGACTCACCTGCATTTTCCAAAACCACGCCTTTACCTGTTAGAACCAGGAAATCCTAGGCCTTGGCGAAAAGACTTCCCTTGTGTTTACAACTATCTCGGGTGTGGAATTATTGAAAAGTCGGATTAAAGAGGATTTTTCAAGCAGCCTACTTTGTAGGCGCAAATAACTTACCAACTTCGACCTCCACTTGGTACGTATCACGCATTCCTGAAAAATTCTTTTTTTGAGTGGTCACTACATGTAGTCATTTAACAGACGGTCTATGTTCACTCTATGCCTTTTATGGTAATCGATTGTTAGCGTTCACTGTGTTTGGTTTCAGTCGGACTTTTATTAAAAAGTCGGATTTCCTGAAATGAATTGTGAGATTTAAGTTACCATTCAAAGGGCCCGTGTGTTTTTACGTTTTCTGTAAGTCTGCGCGTAGAAGTTCCGAGGACGTTGTTCACTGTTGCTTTTGTTGCTTCAATCCAGTTTATTCACAGTAAGGATTCAGTCTTGTTTGAACATGAGTGAGTTACTAAGCTATTTCTGTTGGCAACCATGCAGGGCACGATTTAAGTGTTTTGGGGTCAGGTTGAGCAACTCTGCTCAATTTGTTTAGCTATTGTTGTGTGTTTCTCGTTTTGTGTGACAGGTCAAACCGCGTAGGCCTCAGTGAAACTAACTACACATGCGAGTGTAGGTGTACCCTGAGGGCCACAATCGTGTGGCGGCGTCTATCGCTCTGCTTTAGTCTAGTTATCAATGTTGGGCATGCCTGGCTTCGTATGCAACCACATCGGTAAATGTATGGTCGAGGACAGGGCGAGCCTTTATCGGGGTCTGAACAGGTGTGTGGTACTGTAGGTTTAGGCGCGATCGTACTGAATGAGTATTAGGGGCTTTTTAGGAAATAATTCCGACTGTCCTTACACAAACACATATGAAACACATACACGCTCACATATGAAATGTTCACACATGCATTCATACTACTGAAAACGTAAATATCATGGGTGTATCTAGCCCTATTTGGGAGCCCCCCCAAACGTTTCATTAGCCCCCCCAAAAAATTATATATATTTTTTTAATTATTAATATATATTTTTCTTCATATTTTAAATCAAAATGTGTTAATTTATCTTCCTAAAACCCACTAAAGGACACTATTTAAAAGGATATTTTCAAAATAAAATTCTAGGGAACATGCCCCCAGACCCCCCTATTTTTGCTGGGTCACAGGAAAAATAATAGGTTTTATCTAGGGGCTTAGCCCCCCCCAAAAGTGGGAACCTAGATTTGCCCCTGGTACATATGAAATGCTCGCATAGATGCATGTGAAACATGTTCACACACTCATATATGTAACGTTCATGTCATATAAGGATGAAGCTGTGCAAAAAAAAGTTTGGAAAGGTTGTTTTTTGTTGTTGTTGTAAAAAGCTTTAAAAAAAAAAACCTTATCATTGATGAGTACTTAGTAAGTAATACTATACTCTAGCCTAGAGCTTGAAAGCTACTCTGCTCTAGGCTTCTCTGTTCTCCTCGCCCCTTTTTTTGAAGGGTTGAAACAATTTCTTCTGAAAAAAAGTTTGGAAAGGTTGATCATCGTATGTTAAAATTTGCGCGTGTGCACTCACGCACGCAGTGGCGTGTGTCGCTCCGTCTGTCTTAACACGCTAATGACAAATTTATGGTATTGCGTAATGTAGTAGGCAGCGGAGTAATGCAATGATAATGCAACACGTGCGGAGTGACAAGGGCTAGGGCATCATTCTGCTTATGTAAAGGCATTAAAGACAACCAAACAAGGGATAACCACTCTTACCCTCCCCGGCTTTCCCATTAGGGCTTCTTAAGAGTTCGAGTTACACAGAAATGTACTCGGAGGTGATGTTCTATTCAGACGATGCTTTTGTTTGTGTGTCCTCGATCTCAGGGTACCTCATACCGATTTGACATGAATATGGATTTTAGTTCATATTTTATGAGCAAAGAACAGAATTTGAAACACCATTTCCCCCCCTAGAACCACCATGGTGGCTCAGACCATCACAGATTAAGGATTAGGTTTTTGATGCCTCCACAAAATATTGCAGTGCTGGGATGTGTCTAAAATGTTTCCTGTATCCCAGGTTTAATATGTGTACGGGGGGAAATGATTTGATTCGATGAATGGTATTTGAAGTAAACAAAATAATATTTTCTTCACCCTCTTTTGGTGGTTCCGAATGTCCTGATGGGTTTACCGCTGGCTTACCGGTTTAATGTAATAGTCAGCGATTAAAGTATGTACAAGACATATTCTGATATTTGGGAGTTTAGTCTGATGACAGGGTATGTGTGTGTGTGTGTGTGTGTGTGTGCGTGTGTGTAGCTGTGTACCGTGACAGGGCTCCAGCTGGTGATCTCTTCCAAAGAGTAAGAGAGGTTACAGGATTAGCGTTGTCGTACTCGTCGTGTGCCGACATCCCCTCTCCACAGATGCCTGTGCATGTCCCTCCTCCTGAATTTGTTTATCTGAGGCTCCTATACAATGTCTGATTCTATAGGTCCAGGCCTCGCATGCTAATCTGCTGAACGGAATAACTATATAGGGTTTAAGATTCTACTGTACAGCGGATAACCAGATCAGTGGAGAGCGAGTCCATGTGAGGCCGCCTCCCTGTGCTACTCAACCCCGCTCATGCCCCCCAGACTTGGTCCGTGTTCAGGGCAGTGCTGTTAAACATCATGTTTTTTTCGTTACCTAACCACAACCAAACAGCGGTGGTTATTTATAGACTCACTGTTTTTTTGGGTCCTTGGAGCTCTTAGGGATTTCGGTGCCATGCTCTTTGGCAGGAAGGTCTGCCCTTCCCAAGGCTAGTCCAGCTCAGTAATCCAGACGTTCAAGCCACTGGAATATAAATCCTAGCGGGTGCTGTGATTGGCTGGCAGCCGGCTGGGCGTTGTGTGTTTGTGTGTTTGTCACGGGCCACGGTCGCGTGCGGTCAGCTGGTGATGCAGAACACAAAGACACAACCCCCGAGCATGTGTGTGTTTGTGTTGATGTGTTCGTCCGTGTGTGTGTTTATTTAATAGTTTGTTTGTGTTATGCTAGGAGGGTTTGGGGAGGGTAGCAAAGGGTACATTAGAGGCGTGCGAGTGTAGTAAATGGGAGGTCCTGGGTGTTAATGGACAGGAATACTAAACCTGCGGGGGGATTATGGGAGGAAGGGCTGGGAGCGATGCATGATCTGTTGGGACTTAGTACCACAATTATCCTGCCGGCAGCAGCACCCGAAACAGGGTTTTCATTAGTGTAATGTTCAGAGATCTCCCAGGGTTACGTAACAGTGATCCCCCCCCCACCTCCCCCTTGAGGCTCCGCCCACCGCAACGTGGATGTTGTTTCCCTTTTTTTTTTTTTTTGTCTCTTTGGGGAAACCAAATGGACATCCTTCAGAGGGGGGCGGAGTCAGGTGGGCAGTGAGGGGCGGAGCCCGTGCCGTAGTAGTCGTGGGCAGACCAGAGGGGGTCGCGCCGAAGATGAGTGTGTGACGGTGGCGAGCGAGCGAGTGTAGCAGTGACGGAGACAGCTGAGCGCTCGGAGATGTCTTGGAGTTTTATCAAAGAGCTCGGGGCCTGGCAGTGAGATGTGTTACAGTGAGATGTGTTACAGTGAGATGTGTTACAGTGAGATGTGTTAGAGCAGAGCCAGTGGGTGAGGGACTGAGCTGCATGAAGGGGAGGAATAGGATTAGTCTTAAAGATGAAGTTTAAGAAGTTCATCACAATCATGCAGGCGGCCATGGGGGTGGTCCCCCTCAACAAACGAGAGCTGCTGCCACCGGGCAGGAAACTGTGGAGACCGCCGGGGTGAGTGTGTGTGTGTGGGTACGTGTGTGTAGGTGGGTGGGTGCGTGCGTGAGTAACGATGACCTACTAGTTCCTTCATGTGCTTGGAATCTGCAGAACTGCATTTGGTTTTGTAGAACTACATTTCATGGATGTTCTCATTGCTGCTTGAAGCGATTCCAAATTTCTTATTGGAATGTTTGTCCTGATACTGTTCTATGCCTTGCTTTAGAATGTTCCTCACGGTTCAGCGTTCTTTAGACTGTTCTTCTCTGTTCTTAAAATTCTGTATTGTTCATCATTGTTCCACATTCTTTAGAGTATTCTTCGCTGTTCATTGTTCTCTAGAATGTTTTTCACGGTTCATTGTTCTTTAGAATGTTCTTTGCTGTTGGGTATTCTCTATGTTCACTGTAGAGTGAAGGAGGTTCAGCTCAGTGTTAACAGTGCCTGCAGGTCATAGTAAAGCTGTACTGTAGTTGTGAGCAGTCCTACTGTATCTGTAAACACAGCAGATTATATCACAGGCATTCTGCTCCAGCTCTCCTTAGTTGACCCACTGTATCATCACTCACTGTGCCATGTCGTTTAACTGTACATGGAACAAAGGGGGATGGTTCCGTGGAACAGAGTTTTACTGCAAATCAAAAGGTTCTAGATCGAATCCCCTCCCCCACTCCTGGATGTCACTGGATATAAATCTGCTAAATGAATGTCATTTGGGCGCTGATGATGACTGACTGTCCACTGCTTTCCAGCAGCTGCATAGGTCTGGGACTAAGGGGGTTAGTTGGAAAGCCACACCACACGCTGGTCATATGGTCACAGGTCCCATCAGGGTCAACTGCTTTTTTAATTCATTCTTGTTCTGAGTCCAAGCATATGTTGCACAATGCTGTTACATCTTCACTCAGACACTGCTATCTCGCCCAATGTTTCTCAGTGTGTGTGTATTTACACGTGTGTGTGTGTGGTGTGCGTTGTATTGCGTTGTTTTGTGTGTGGGTCAGTGTTGGTCTGGTCAAAGCAAAGGTAATATCTGTGTTACTTTTTTGCCAGTGAACCAGATTTTGGGTTGAACTGAAATATTGACATTTTGCCTTTGACCACAAACAATCTCTGTTTTTCACATTATATTTGCTGTTTTCATCAAAGCTATATGAAAAGTCGTTTTTGACCACAGTTCCAAGTTTTTTTGGGTTAAGTGTATCAATACAGACCAAATTTCCTATGTAACAGTTGTTTTCCTGTTTCCGTAGTGAACAGCCCAGTAGAGACCAGTCCAACACCGACCTGTTCCGGTCCAGCTGTTCCTGGGACAGATTCTACTGGACCAAAGAAGCCCAGCACCTCTACCTCGGTCGTCTCTCTGCACCAAGCTACTCTGCTATTCTGAGGGTACCTCTCCAGCTCCTTTCATCACCTTCCCTGGGCTGTCTGTGTGGTCTGCTTCCCAGCAGTGCCAGCGTTTGGTTGGCTTGGACTGGTGTCACAGCCCAGCTAAATTAAGCATGGTGGTTTATGGGAGTGATCTCCATGGGAAAGGCAGACTGAGTTATTTGGATGCATGCTTTTGTACGGTCATAGATATAGGGTAAATCTGTGTGGAATGTCTGTCTCTTATCTTTCTCCACTTGCTCATGTTTGCTACTGGCAATGTGTCCAAGGCCCTTGTCCTTTGCCCTGGTTTGAACACTACTGCTCCCTACACAGACATCCCACACACTGCCTTTCCCTTTTCCCCCCGTGCAAATTCACAGACACGCACATACTTACACACACACACACACACCATAACTAAGCATTTGAACCAGGAAGACTAGTCTTCTTGCTGTGCTGTATGTGGACAGACTATTCTAGAGCTGCCCATTTGCCCAACCCTGTTCCTGGAAAGACTGTTGATGTTATGTTTATTGTGCTATTGGAATGGCCGAGATTGCTCTACTATCTCTCATTTGGTATCTCATTGTGCTTAAGAACTGATACTGTGTGTGTTGTGGCGAACACATAGAGGTATTTTAAAAAGGTAAACAAGCTATCTAACTACACACAGATTTGACAGTTACTGAAATTAACTTGGTTATAGGAACTGAGGTGCATTTATTCTCTAAACATTGAAAACAGTCGATGAGACTCATTTGGCATGAGTCTTGGGGGAACCGAACGTTCTTTGATGGACAACATTTCAAATGAGGAGTTAAACGTGGCTTTATTATAAACGGGATTTATAATCTTGTTAAAATATCAAAAAATGTTTCAACCTCGTTTTTGTATTTGGTACATCATGTGGCTTAATGTGGTCGCCTGGGGCGCTCGTGCTCACTATGGAAAATATGCCGAAAAGTGTTATTCGACAACGAATCTTGTTTAAGACAAGTTTTCAGTCGTGTTACCGGCCTCCATGTGTTCTGTATTGCGGACACAGCAGTAGCGGTCATTTAGTTTTCGAGTCCTTTACGTCGTTGTGACAGTGCATGATGCCCGTTAATGGAGGGAGACTGTTCTCTTTGAGCAGATATGAGACTCAGTATTTTAAAGTAAGTAGTCGATATCATTTTTATATATGAGTAGCCTACTCACTTGGTCAAAAGTGTAAAATATAAGTGTTTTATAATCTCTGTCTAGTTTTGGTGTGTATTCGCTAAAGAGACGTTTCAAAAAAGTCACGAGACCGAATGGAAAGCCTGTTTGATCCACCTGCTACCAAAACTGGAGGGTCCCTCAGTTCTAAGTTATTGTTACACTTTATCCGATAATAGTGGGCTTATTATTGTGCTAGTAGGCAGCTTTTTGAGTCAAATTAAACATCCGTTTGGGGTGTTCGGCGTTTATGTTGCTAAATGTGTCGAGCGTTTTGATTGTGGCTGAGGATGGCCGCGGTTAATCGCAAAAGGCAGAAATTATTCATTTTTTTAACTGACTTAACGGCGCTTGTTTTAAATTAACCGTGTAGCTACTAATCTTGTCGTTATCTGCCTAATTTTAATATCCGTCTGCTAAAGGTAAAACGGCATTTTTTAAATTGCCTGTAGCTTTTTTCTGTTTCAACTAGAGGGCGCACTGTTACAACTAATTCAGGGTAGTTTTAAGGTCATGAGGTGAGCAGATTTTCAAGTAGTGGATGGTTTGGTAGATAAATCTAGACCCGGTTGTCCTGCATTATCTTATGTTTCATCAACAAGTGTGGTAGTATGTTGAGAAATGCTGTGTAACACGTGGCACACTTAATGACCATACAAAGTGTGGATTTCCATTGCGTACTTGCATGGTTTTATGTCTACGGTTTGTCAACTTGGTTGTTGCCCGTTGCGTGTGTAAGCGCCTGCAAGTGTAAGAGAAGAGAGAACTGCATGCTATTTTGTCCATGCCAGTGACTGATTTGAGATTAAAGGATGTGTTCCATCTAAGCCTGACCCATGAGGATAGGCGGCCTGTTCCATTCCTTTGACAATTTAAACTCGTTTTCATCAAAGAAACTGTGATGGTGAATACATTCTTGCATAATTCCCAGAGAGGGCACGACTTCAGATGGTGTATCATTCAGGGGAATGAATGAGGAGAGCTGTAATCCTGTTACTTGCTTCACCACCAGAGGGCAGCAGCACTTCCACTGTTCATCCCTGAGATGTGACCATGCCCTGACAGGAGAGCAACGCATTCATTTAGTAGACGCTTTTAACCAAAGCGACGACAGAGGGCGATTTCAACCTGCGACCTCAAAGCGCTTCAGTGAAATGCTCTACTACTGAGCGACACCCACACTTCAGTTGAACACAGCACAGGACTACAACTCCACACAGCTACAATGTAATACTGTAGTTGGGATGTTATCATTGTGCTGTGTCTGGTAAATGCAGACCGTTCATCTGCTCACAAAGTCAAAACACGTATCTAGTGGCAAACTTGGTATCAGTGTAGTCAGACGTTTTAGGGGACATGAACATAAGAATGACACATTTTTGAGTTGAGGGAGTCTTCTGTGTCATGGCACATGTAGTTGTTTTAGAACAAAAAAAAGCACCAGTACCAGTATGCCGTGTGCCACTAATGAGCAGTGTTGAAGCTCTTGAGATGGAGCTGCTTCTGAAGGGAGGTCTCAGGAGGACAGAAGCTGGACTGAGAGGAGCAGCCACTGTTGGGAGGTTTCCTAATCCCATCCTCCTGAATAGTGTGTGTGTGTTTTCCTGAATATTTCCCTGACAGATTTCCTTTTATGGTGTGTTTCACAACGGCCATGTGGTAATACCCTCACTGAATCACAGGTAGTGTCAATAGTATTGCTTTTCCGACACCCTGCCCACGCACACACTGAGACCACACTACAGACTAGATACATGCAGTTCCCTCATGTTGACTCATGTCAAGGGTGTGGTCCTTTCTATCAGGAGTTTCCCTTGACTCCTTCTCATCTGTTCTGTCAGACACTCAAGATGTGGGTTTCACGTCAGATCTGGCAACCTGGGTGCCCCCCATTTCCACAAGATTTCCAAGAGAAGTCAACAGAGCCAAGCTTTTACATTGGTTTATGCTCAGTAAAGATGTCAACCTAGCCAAACAGTTTGACGCTGAGCATCTTAGTCTAGGATCCATGTGTCTGAGTTCACCTTATAGTTTGATACAACAGATTCCTGGTTAACAGATGGTTTTCAGTTAGTGTACTAATCTGTGTGGGATGAATACTTGTGATTATATTGTGTGTGTTAGTGTGTGTGTTATTGTGTGTGTTCCATTTTCATTCAGTGGCGCATCATTGTGTGTGTGAGAGAGAGAGAGCGAGAGCGTTTGTGACAACAAGCATGATTATCGGTGTTATTGTTATGCACGGGGTATGTTCAGTGTACTTTAATCATTTGCGGGTACACGCCAGTGTGTGTGTGTTTGTGTGCACACGATTGTGTGACAGTTTGTGTATGGGATTGTTTATGCGAGGTAGAGTTTATGCGATTGTGTGTGTGTGTTTACCCTGTCTCTGGACGGTGGGATTTGCTCTGAATGTAGGCCATCAGAATCCCTCTTACGTCAACAGCAGGCAGGCAGGCAGATGCAGGCAGGCAGATGCAGGCAGGCAGATGCAGGCAGGAGGGAGGAGGTGGCTCTGGGGCTGGGCAGTGGAGGAGCTGGAGGAGCACAGCCTAGCAGAGCACCTCTGGAGGTAGAGAGAGACGGACAGAGAGAGAGAAGCAGATCAAGACGAGCGGACAGACAGACGGGCAGACAGACAGACGGACAGGAAGGAACATGAAGACGGTCCTCCACCTGCACAGGAAGTGGGCCCACACTGTGAAGGCCATCCGCATCCTGCAGGGGCTTGTGAGTGACTGTCTCGCCATCAGACAGACAGACAGACAGACAGGAAGGTGGTTTGGTGGAGAGGCAGGCAAGCAGGCAAACAGACAGGAAGGTGGTTTGGTGGAGAGACAGGTAGACCAATGCTGTGTGTTTCTGGGAAAAGTGAGGGAAGTTGAACTGTGGTTGAGTTTTTGAGGAGTGGGTGAGTAGACAGCTGACTTGTCTAGAGTCTAGTCATATAAGCAAAGCCAAAAGGTTGGGGTTGTGTGTGTGTGTGTGTGTGTGTGTGTGTGTGTGTGTGAGATGTCTAGTCCGTTAGTTAAGCTGAGTGTTTTCAGTGGTGCGAATCATTGCAAGCTGTACAGCGGCATGCATTTGTGTGTGTGTGTGTGTGTTACCTGTCTATGGTTTTAAGCATTTTTCCAACTTATTTTAAAAGAAGTTGGAAAAATGCTGAGGGCAGCACAAGGGCACTAACCCTTTCCACACTGGTCTAGCTCAGAGTTTTCCAACCCTGGTCCTCAGAACCCCCTGCCCTGCATCTTCTAGATGTTTCCCTGCCTCAACACACCTGCTTCCGATGAATAGTTCATTATCAACTCAGCAGAAGTGTGTTAACAACCTATTTATTTAAACCAGGTGTGTTGGAAAAAGGGGAAACATCACACCCACTCATGGCAGGGGGTCCTACAAGGACCAGGATTGGGACCATTGTTTTAGCAGTTTCACCAGGGCTTCAAGGTACCAGTGAAATGTGTGTCTGGAACCTTCTTCCCTCCTGGCTGGTTGACGTGCCCGTGTCTCTCTCTCTCCCAGCAGAACCCAGTCATGGAGGAGACAGTGTGGGAGCAGTACACTGTGACGCTGCAGCGGGTGAGTCTGACTTCACGCCCCTACGCCTCCTCTTCCTCCCCCTCCTCTCCCCCCCCCCCCCCCCCCTCTTCCTCCTCCTCCTCTTCCTCCTCACCACAGCAGAGTCTCACCTGCTCTGCACAGCCCTCCTCCTCTTCCTCCTCACCACAGCAGAGTCTCACCTGCTCTGCACAGCCCTCCTCCTCTTCCTCCTCACCACAGCAGAGTCTCACCTGCTCTGCACAGCCCTCCTCCTCTTCCTCCTCACCACAGCAGAGTCTCACCTGCTCTGCACAGCCCTCCTCCTCTTCCTCCTCACCACAGCAGAGTCTCACCTGGTCTGCACAGCCTTCCAGTGACATCCCTATCCACTAGTGGGTTCTTTTTTCAAAATGGCCACCGGCGTATTGTTTTTCATGACTCCAAAGTTAAGAAGTAGCCTCAGGTGTTTGTGTGTACGGACCTGTCAGCCCAATCGGAGCACAGAAGTGTATAGTTGTGTCGTCTGAAGCACGGCCACGCTGTGCGGACAGACAGGTGACAGGCCGCTGGAGTGACAGCCTGGTATAGTACTATATCACTGTTACTGCTGTAATGCTGCCTTTCTATGGTCATACTGATAACAGTCATGTTTGTCGACTTTAGCATGACTCGCTGTTTAGGGAACTGGGTCACCGTGCTTTCCAAGATCATGTGACCCTGTTTCCATAGCACGCACACACTCAACACATTTGTCCTGCCTGCGTAATCATGCTGACCTCATGTTGGTTCATGTTTTGAGATTCTGCTCCTGGAAAGCCGCTCTCCTCTACTTCTCTGACCCCTGCCAGCTGTCAGCATGTCACGCTCCTCCGTCCATCATCTCTCCTCTGTCCTCATCTGTCCGAGTTCTTCTTTGACTACAGTCGTCTTGGCATTCTTGTCCTCTGCATCTCGCATCACTTCCTGTTCATGTATAAGCCAGTCACTCTACTCTGTTTTTCTCTTTATCATTCATCATTCTGTTGTTCTCTCTCCTGCTTTTCTTTGTCGTTCCATCGCTCTTTCGTTCTCTCTCCCTCCCGTTCTCTCTCCCATCCTCTCCCTCTTGTTCTGTCTCTCTCACTCTGTTACTCCCTGACCATCTGGCCTAGGAGCAGATGTGCCGAGTGGTTGTTTTATTACAGATGGGGATAGAGATAGGGAGGGTGATGGGAAGAGAGAGATAGGGAGGGTGATGGGGAGAGAGAGATAGGGAGGGTGATGGGAAGAGAGAGATAGGGAGGGTGATGGGGAGAGAGAGATAGGGAGGGTGATGGGGAGAGAGAGATAGGGAGGGTGATGGGGAGAGAGAGATAGGGAGGGTGATGGGGAGAGAGAGATAGGGAGGGTGATGGGGAGAGAGAGATAGGGTCATGGAGGGGAAAGAGAGAGAGGGTCATGGGGGGAGAGAGAGGGAGGGTGATGGGATTCATCAAATCTCTTGCTTTAATCTCTGGGCAAAGCAGGGGCAGGTACACACTACCGGGGTAGGCTGGGGGTGGGCGAGGAGTATCAGGAACACACACACTAAAGCAAACCTACACACAGAAGGGATACACACACACACACACACACACACACACACACACACACACACACATACTGAAGACCAACAGATTATCATCTGCCAATAGTAATATACGCACATTCATTGTTCACAGACAGTATCCCTCTACAAACACAGTTCAGCATGTATGTCTCTTTACAGGACCCTAAGATGGGCTTCGGCATTGCAGTGTCAGGGGGGCGGGACAACCCCAACGACGACAGCGGAGAGATGTCCATAGTGGTGTCGGACGTGCTGCAAGGAGGGCCTGCTGATGGGCTTCTATTGTACGTACCTCCTGTCAATCAACTTCAGGGACATAACATGATTGGTTGTCTCACTTGTAGCTTAGTTTTGACCTCGACTGCTCTGCTGTCACAGTGCTTTACCTCCTGAGCTATCAGAACAATAATCATAACAAATGTATTCATTTAGCAGATGCTTTTATCCAAAGCTATGTATGGGTCTTTTTCTCTTTTTTTACCCGTTATCTCTTGACTTGCAGTCAAGTGCTCAACCATTGAGCCACACCCTCATCTACATGTTACTGTTCATTCAGTCTGGATCACGTCAAGCTGCATCCTGTTTGTGTGTTGTGCAGTGAGAGCGACCGTGTGATCCAGGTGAATGCCACATCCATGGAGGGCGTCTTCCACAGCTTCGCAGTACAGACCCTCAGGAAGTGTGGAAAAGTAGCCAAGATAGTAAGTTATCTGTCCGTTAATGATGGTAGTTCAGAATCTGTGTTTGTAAACGGTCAGTGTGGTGGATTTCTTAATGATGTCCATAGTCTGATAGTTAAGGTTACAGACTGTGTCATTGTCGCAGTTTGGAAACTGTTGAAAGTTAACCTTAGTAGCGCATGGAAAAAGTGTGTTTCGTGTCATCGACCGGACATGCTTTTTGAATCCCAACAGACGGTCAAGAGGCCGCGGAAGGTTCCGGTGAACCTGAAGCGTGACCCTTCCCCCGACGACCGCGTGTTCAGCAACGACTACAACGACGACTACGACCAGGACCGCCGCAGCCTCTACAGCAGCCGCAGCGGCCTGCCCGACCGCGACCGGGACCGCGACCACAGCCTGGAGCGGGTCGGAGGCTACACGGACTCGGGCTACCAGACCCGAGAGAGGGACTACGGCCGCGAGGAGCGGGGCCGGAGCACGGAGCGCGACTTCGCCCCTGAGCGAGCTTTTAGACGAGACGGCAGCCAAGGTCGGACCCTGGACCGCGACCACAGCCCCGACCGGCGCTATCGCAGCGACCGCGCGCTAGACCGCGACCACAGCCCCGACCGGCGCTATCGCAGCGAGCGCATGCTGGACCGCGACCACAGCCCCGACCGGCGGTACAAAAGCGACCGCACGTTGGACCGCGACCACAGCCCCGACCCACGCTACCGAGGGCCTCCCAGTCCCGACCACGGCTTTGAGCGCGGCCGCATCCCCAGCGACCGCGACCACAGGAAGTACGAGCCGCGGCAGGAAGAGCCCATGAGGAGGGCCGGCAGCAGAGACCGCCTGGAGCGCTCGCCGTCGCCCCCCGCCATGCCGATCCCCGTGGCCTGCCCCCCGCGTGACCACGACCCCCTGGAGAAACCCCTGAACGTGTTGCTGCTGAAGAACAGGCCCAACGAAGGTCAGCGCTCTGCCTCTGGAATGTGGGGAGGGGTAGACCTTAGTGGGACACTAAGGTCCCAGGCCCATTCTCGAACCACACTTGTGTACAAAGTGTGACCTGAAAGAACCATATTCTCTAACCATTATGGCAAGTCAGTTAGTTTTTCCCAGCCCATGTACAAACGTGTGTGTGTGATGTGTTTGTAGAGTATGGCCTTCGACTGGGCAGCCAGCTGTTCATTAAGGAGATGACCAGCACAGGGCTGGCCTGCAGGGACGGGAACCTCCAGGAGGGGGATATCATCCTGAAGGTAGGCCCCAGACACAGCTGCCCCCCCTGGGGCTGGAGGGACCCATGTCTGCCCCTCTGGACTGACCTGGAGATTTATCTGTTGTTCTACCTGGTCTTTCTTTTCCTCCCTTTCCTTGCACTGCCTCTCTCCATCTCTCTCTTCTACTCTCTCCATCTCTGTCCTCCCTTTATCCCTCTCTTTGACTCTCTCTCCCTCTCTCTTTAATCTCTCCATCTCTCTACTCCCTCTCTCTCTATCTCTTCTACTCTCTCCATCTCTTTATTTTACTCTCTCCATCTTTCTCCCTCTCTCTTCTTCTCTCTCCATCTCTGTCCTCCCTTTATCCCTCTCTTCTACTCTCTCTCTCCCTCTCTCTTTTACTCTCTCCATCTCTTCTACTCCCTCTCTCTCTCTATCTCTTCTACTCTCTCCATCTCTTTATTTTACTCTCTCCATCTCTTTCCCTCTCTCTTCTACTCTCTCCATCTCTTTCTCCTACCCCCTCTCTCTCTCTTCTACTCTCCATACCTCTCCCTCCCCCCCCCCCCAGATAAACGGCACGGTGACAGAGAACCTGTCCCTGGGGGACGCCGGCAGGCTGATTGAGAAGTCTCGCGGCCGCCTCCAGCTGGTGGTCCAGCGTGACCGGAGGCAGGTCCTGATCCGCATCCCGCCGCTGGCCGACAGCGACTCTGAGCTCGATGGTGAGAGACCCACCGCCACACTGCGAGCCAGCTGCTCCTACCCCATGTGACCGCCCCTCTCTGAACCCGTCCAGCCCATCACTCTCCGTGTCCCGTCGTAACGGCCTAGACTAACGTGGAAACGGGGGGAGGGGGTTTCTAACCGGAGTGTGTTTGAGGGAAGGCCATGCATGTGTTCCTCTCTGGTGTGTCCTGTTTCTGTTGTTGTTGTGTCTAATAATAAAACTGAAAGAAGGTCACGCGCTCTGTGACACTCTCCCTTCATATTCTTCTTCAATGTTGTTTGGTTTCTGTTCTTTCTGGATATTTCCGTTTTTCTCTATTCAGCAATGACACAGATTTTCATTTGTTTGGAGATGAAATGACACATCTGTGTATTTCCATCTAAGCTGGGACTGACTTGCTCCACCTCTGCACCGCACACAATAAACACAATGGCCTCTCTACTGATTGTTTTTTGCAGTTTGTAGAAGTATCACATGATATCTGGCACACCCTGTGATTGGCCCAGGCGTGACTGGCGGGGGGGGAGGGGAGGGGGGGTAGAGAGCAGAGCTGATCCTGGGCCCCATGGGGGTCTTCAGTTATTTGTGACCCACTTTATTTGATTTAGCTGTGTGTGTGTGTGGGAAACTGTGTGTATGAGTGAGAGCTTGTGTGGGTGTGTGCGTGTAGGCATAGTAATGTAATCCACCTTTATAATCCGGCAATTGGATATGACGGAATTTCATTATGTTCTGGTCTGGAGAGAAGCGCCTGCCAGCCTGGCCTGTTTGGACAGGAGCAGTGAGGTTCTACTGAGACACGGGGTAGCTCAGCTGTCACACACGCTGGCCTGGCTGTCTTCTGTCCTGGCTGTCCTTTGGTTTGACCTCTTTCCCTCTGTCGCTTTCTCTCTCCTCGTGACCAGTATTGGGTGGATATTACCTCTATCCCCCTCCCCTCTCCCTCTGTTTGGGGTGAAATACTGCTCTCCCTCCCTCTCCTTTCTCTGGAGTGTTCTACTGTGGTCAGCTCCATGTCCACCTGGCAGAGTGAAGAGTCCTAACACGCCGGTGACGTTCTGTGTTCCAGATCTTTCCGAGATCGAGTCGTACCGCTCCTACTCGCCGCAGGATGACCGGCGCGCCGTGCCCTCCGACCTGTCCTCCCACTCCTCCAATGAGAGGCTCCGAGAGAAGCCCAGGTGAGCAGTCACTTCCTGCCTCCTGACGTCAACACTGGAGGGACACTCAGACTACACTGCCCCCCCAAAGACACTCACTGCTCTGAGTAGAACTGAGACTGACACTCAATGGCTTCAAAGCATATTTTTTGGGGGGTTGCAGGCACATGTGTTTACATGTGGGATGGTAACACAGTTTATTCCAGTACACACATATTAAACTGTCACAGCACTGTAGCTGTGTTGGTCTACTGTACTTCAGACATCACACATTGCATTTTGCATCACCAGAGGTACGCTTGTTTAAATGTAGTTTAGTTTGAGTTTTTAACAGTTGACAATAATAGGACCCAATATATACTGTCGGTGTACGAACGTGTCACATGATCACTATTCCACCTCAGGGACGATCCTCCTAGCCGCCTTGCGAAGATGGGCGCCAAGGCAACGCCGTTCAGAGTTCCAGACCGACCTGTGGATGACACGCCTCCCCTGCCTGCTGAGAGGGAGGAGCCTCGGCCGGACACGCCCCCAGGTGCCAAGACCGGTTCTCTCTCTCTTTCCAGAACACCTGTAACCCTGGTAACACCTGTAACCCTGCACCATCACATAATGGATTAGAAGCCCGTATGAGCTCTAACATACCAGGACACAGACAGGACAGGACAGTGTTGCCAACAGAAGGTGTTATGTGTGGCGGTTGGCAGGGACGAAGCTAGAGGTTGTAAAAATGTGGGGCTCAGCCCAAACCGATGTCCTAGTATCAGTTAGATGTGAGTGTAGATAGGGGGAAACAAGCAGTGCGAGCGAGAAATGTATTTGCATTAATTTGAGTGCTACATAGTTTTTTGGAGCTTTACGTAATACAAACTTGGACTTATGTTGTTATATTTTCCTCCACAGCACCTGTCGTAACTGTTGCTCCCAAACTGCGTGCTGCACCCAAGACCCTGCTGAAGCCCAGTCTGGAGGACCAGGAGATTTACGGGTGTGTGTGTGTGTGTGTGGTTATATGACGTGCTGTACTTGTGTGACCTACCTTCATGATCTGTGTGTGTGGTTGTGTAACGTGCCCGTGTGTGTGTGTCCAGGCCCAACACAGTGATGGTGATCTTCCAGAAGGGGGACAGTGTGGGTCTGAGGCTGGCTGGGGGGAACGACGTGGGCATCTTCATCGCTGGGGTCCAGGAGGACAGCCCCGCTGAGCTGGAGGGACTACGCACCGGGGACCAGATCATGAAGGTACACACACACACATCATGAAGGTACACACACACAAGTTCAAGTCTTTTATTGTCAGACGCACAGAACAACACAGGGTCAGATTGGGCACTGAAATTCTTCGGACAAGACAACGCAAAGCAACCTGTCATAACATGACATAAGTACACAGAACATAGATTACATCTATGATAAGCTAAAATATAGTAAACCTCCTAATATGCAAATAGTTACGATCATGACAGATAGCCAAGGGTCACACACTAACCATGGCGTGTGTGTGTGTGTGCGCGCTCAGGTGAATAGCATGGACTTCAGGGGGATGCTACGAGAGGATGCTGTGCTCTACCTCCTGGAGGTCCCTAAAGGAGAGGAAGTCACTATCCTGGCCCAGAGCAAGCCTGAAGGTGTGGTCCACCTCCCGTCTGGGCACACCTCACACAGAGTACCCAGCACTTGATGACCCCTATTAGACAGTCACATCAGGAATCAGAAGTGATGTGTGTGTGTGTGTGCTCCAGTCTACCAGGACATCCTGGCCTCAGGCCGAGGAGACTCCTTCTTCATCCGGACACACTTTGAGTACGAGAAGGAAGCCCCCCAGAGCCTGCCCTTCTCCAGGGGGGAGATCTTCAAGGTGGTGGACACGCTGTACGACGGCAAGCTGGGCAACTGGCTGGCCATCCGCACGGACAAGGACAACCAGCTGCTGGAGAAGGGCATCATCCCCAACAAGAGCAGGTGTGTGTGGGGGGGGGGAGTGCATGAGTGTGAGAGTGTGTTAGTCTGTGTGAAAATGGATGCTTGTGAGTGTATGTGAGTAAATATGTATACAGGGTGTGTGTGTATACATCTTCAACAAGTGTTTTGAAATGTTTTTCCTCTTCCCCCCACCCCCCTCCCTCCCCAGAGCCGAGCAGATGTCCAACGTCCAGAACGCCCAGAGGGTAGCAGCCAACGACAACAGGGGAGACTTCTGGAGGCTGCGAGGTCAAAGGGCGGCCAAGAAGAAGGACCTGCGGAAGAGCCGGGAGGACCTGACGGCCACGCCTCTGACCACGCGCTTCCCCGCCTACGAGAGGGTGGTCCTACGAGAGGGTAGGCCCCAGACGCCAGGCCCCAGACGCCAGGCCCCAGACACCAGGCCCCAGACGCCGGCCTATCCCAGCTGGAGAGCAGCCCCATAAGAATACTGTCACTCGTTTAGCAGATGTTGTTCAAAGGGACTTGCAGTAATCCTTTCACACAATCTTGTTTGTCCTCAGCTGGCTTCAGAAGACCTGTGGTGCTCTTCGGACCCATCGCTGACGCCGCCAACGAGAAACTGGCCAATGACCTTCCTGAGGAGTTTGTCATAGCCAGTGAGTGACTGCTTTGTGGGGGTTTCCTCTGTTGTGCTGGGTCTGGAGGTGTGAGGGGTGGGTCCTTGCGGGACTGTATATGACTGCTGGGTTTGTGTGTTTCTAACAGAGACTGAGCCCAAGGATGCTGGCAGTGACAAGTCCTCAGGGGTGGTGAGACTGAACACCATCCGACAGATCATCGAACAGGTAAGACGCCCCCACCGCCATCTTCATCATCATCATCATCATCACCATCATCAACCTCTTGAACTTACAGCAACCTCATTCTCACTACCAACCTATCTCATTTCTACATCATCATCATCATCCCTTAGCCACCTCATTGTCTTGGCTTACTTTTCACAAGCCACATTATGTTAGTATCCCCCGCCCTCCAGGCCCCGCCCTCCAGCCCCCGCCCTCCAGGCCCCGCCCTCCAGGCCCCGCCCTCCAGGCCCCGCCCTCCAGGCCCCGCCCTCCAGGCCCCGCCCTCCCGTTCTTCTTCATATCAGTCTCGTCATTACCAGGCAACTTATCCTCCCTTTGTGTCTGCACCCCCCAGGACCTCCACGCCCTCCTGGACGTGACCCCCAAGGCAGTGGACACCCTGAACTACACCCAGTGGTACCCCATCGTGGTGTTCCTCAACCCAGACAGCAAGCAGGGCGTGAAGGCCATGAGGAACCGCCTGGTTCCCGGCTCCAACCGCAGCGCCCGCAAGCTGTATGAGCAGGCGGTCAAGCTGAGGAAGACCTGCGGACACCTCTTCACATGTACGCCCCTCCCTCCCCCTTCCCTCCTGGACACTTGTCTTACTCTTTGACCTGTTATTCATTTAGCAGAAACTCTGGCAACGGGAATTGGCATGTGTAGACTGACGTCTTGTGTTCTCTGTCCAGCTACTGTGGATCTGAACTCTGTGAACGATGCCTGGTACGGAAGCCTGAAGGACTCAGTCCGAGAGCAGCAGGAGAGAGCTGTGTGGGTCTGTGAGGGCAAGGTAAGGGTGTGGGACTGTGTGTGAGTGTGTTGTAGTCTGAAAGCTGTGTTTATGATCATTTTGTAATCACCTCTCTCACTCTCTTCCTCTCTTTCTACCTCCCCATCCCTCCCTCTCTCTTTTTTTCTTCCTCTCTACCTCTCCATCCCTCCCTCTCTCTTTTTTTCTTCCTCTCTACCTCTCCATCCCTCCCTCTCTCTTTTTTTCTCCCTCTCTACCTCTCCCCCCTCCTTCCCCCTCAGCTGGATGGCTCAGAGGAAGAACTGGATCTCCATGACGACCGGATGTCCTACCTGTCAACCATGTCAGCTGACTACCTGAGCATGGACAGCCGATTGACCAGCGACTACGAGGACACGGCCGACGAGGGCGGGGCTTACACTGACAACGAGCTGGACGAGCCAATGGACGAGCCGCAGGTGTCAGCCATCAGCCGCTCCTCGGAGCCCGTGCTGCCAGAGGAGGTGGGCCTTAACACCTGTCAATCATCTGTCAGTCACGTGTCACTCAACGTCAAACGGTCATTGTGTCATTCTGTTTCACGTGTGAGATTCGTATGGATGGTTTCGACTCTCCTAGCTGTGTGTTACCTCGACCATCTTTCTAACGCTCATAAAGACCCATCATCTAGACCCATCATCTAGTCAAACATGTCATTGTCATGGTTTGAATGTTGTGTTCACACATAGTGAGTGATTGTGTTCATCCAGTGTGTCTGTCTCCCCCTGCCCCCTGTAGAAGCCCCACCCTGTCCCCCCGGCACGTATGAGGAGGTCTGGGAGCAGGGAGGTCCTGAGAGACACCAGCCCTCCCCCCTCCTTTGTCCCTGAGCCCCCCAAGGTGAGACGCCTCACCCTAAACACCTCTCTCTCTCTCTCTTACCTTCTCTCTCAATGACCCCAGACCTCACCGTAACCCACACCTCATTTCAACCTTAATCCTACCCACACTCCTCACCCCAACCTTCACCCACACACCACCTAACACTCAGCCCAAACAGCGCCCTCACCCTGAAGTTTCCCTGTGGGCTTTCCTACTAACACCTCCCCTCCTATTGGTCCGGATGGTTCTCCCAGGTGAGGGCCCGTGACTCCGCCCGCGGCTACGACTCCCACTCCAGCAGCACCATCAGCAGCGAAGCCCCAGGGGGCACCAAGCCGGCTCCTCCCCCCGTGGCCGTCAAGCCCAGCCTCCCCCACCTCCCCCAGGCTCCAGCCAGCCAGGCCGGGGAGGACCCAGCCAACCGCTCCTTTTTGGGGAAGGTGAAGGCCTTCGAGCAGATGGACCACCTGGCCCGGGCCCAGAGGATGCTGGAGCTGCAGGAGGCCGAGCAGGCGCGGGTCAGTACCACCTACTTCTCCTCAGTACCACCTGCTTCTCCTCAGTACCCTCTGCTTCTCCTCAGTACCACCTGCTTCTCCCCAGTACCGCATGTTTCTCCTCAGTACCACCTGCTTCTCCTCAGTACCGCCTGCTTCTCCTCGGTACCGCCTGCTTCTCCTCAGTACCCTCTGCTTCTCCTCAGTACCGCCTGCTTCTCCTCAGTACCCTCTGCTTCTCCTCAGTACCACCTGCTTCTCCTCAGTACCACCTGCTTCTCCTCAGTACCGCCTGCTTCTCCTCAGTACCCTCTGCTTCTCCTCAGTACCACCTGCTTCTCCTCAGTACCGCCTGCTTCTCCTCAGTACCGCCTGCTTCTCCTCAGTACTGCCTGGGACTCCCCAGCCCTGCTGGCGGGGGAACGCGGAGAACATGCGTGGATCATAAACCGAGAGATTAAACTTATTTCTCTTTGTTTTCTTTTGTCTGCTGTCTTGCTCTGTCACCTTCTTTCTCTCCCTCTTTCCCTCTGTCTTGCTCTCTCTCTCCCTCTTCCCTCTGTCTTTCTCTCCATCTCTCTCCCTCCCTCTCTCTCCCTCCCTCTCTCTCCCTCCCTCTCTCTAGCTGGAAATCGCCCAGAAGCACCCAGACATCTACGCGGTCCCAATGAAGCTGCCCAAGCCCAACCTGAACCGCCCCCAGCCCATAGGGTAAGACCACGCCAGCCTCACACACACAGCTAGCCACAGCAGCTCCAACATTGAGTCTTTTGACCTTTTTGAGGAGTTGCATTGAAACGGACATAGGAAGATAGTTTCATATTTCTGAGAGAATACGCTGTATGTGACAACACAGCGTTACATGTGATGAGAGGATCCAAGAGCTCTCATGTGTCCTGCTGTGTCTCTCTCAGGTCCAGCTCCAACCCCGAGCCCCAGAACCCGCCCTCCAGGCCCCCGTACTCCGAGGCCCGCGGCCAATACCACGACGACGAGGAGGCGTACCGCCGCCAGCTGGCCGACCAGACCAGACGGGGTTACTATGGCAACCCGCAGAAATACAAAGACACGGAGCTGTAGAGTCTGAGCAGACGCCTGCCTAAGATCCACCTTCTTTTGCTTCTCCTCCAATCAGGGACTTGCTGTGTCCGAAAAGTCTTGTAGATTTGATTGGACGAGGATGTGTCCCGTGCTCTGTTAGCTCCGCCTGGTGGCGGGTCAGAGATATGACCAGATTCGAATGTGTCTTAACCGACGGTACCGATCTCAACCACGATCATCAGCCATTACTCCTTTTCCCTGGCCTCTCCGAGTCATCACTAATGCTTGCTGATGGAAGTCGCGTACCCTGTAGAGTCTGTATGTATGTGTGCCCCACGGTTGTTTTTATAAACCTGACATTTTCAGTGTATTTATCTTTTACTTTCCATTCACGTATCCGATGCAGTATAAAACAGCTTATGCAACTAAATGTAGCTACAGCTGCTCTCTGTGATCAGCCAGTGCTTGGCTAGAAGCTGGAGTATCTGTCCTTATATTTCTAATGTTGCTTCATCCATCCAGATGTAGTAGTTGTATTCCTCCGTGTTGAGGGGTGGTGCTTGTGGAGCCTCCTGTATGGGAACCAGCACGTTTTAAAATGCCTTACACGCTTGGGGATGTCTGTTCACTGAAAGGACAAGCAAGCATGAAGCTCTTGGTCCCAATGTTGTTACCATCGGGTATGGTTTGAGAAGAAAAAAAAAGCTTGTTTTATTTCTTTTGTGTATTAGTTTCATAGAGACAGTCACTGTTCTGGCGTCTCCTGTGCGTATACTATATATATATATATATATATATATAAATATATGCGCGTATACTCAGAGACGCTCATCTTTTTATACCAGAGAATCACAATATACGTCTTCATGTCTGTTTCTTTATACTGAATGTCTGATTCTTTATCGATCGAGTACTCAAATTTCTGGAATAAATACAAATAAATAATTGTTACTCGTGTCTTTTATTGTTTGAATTCTGGACAATTGTTATTCATATTCTGCTCGACCTCGGTGGCCCTGAGGTTCACACCGGGTGTGGGTGACTTTTTACAACCGTCTCTGGAGAAGGTGATCCCTCACTGAAGTCATCGGTTCTACGTTCCCAACTCGACATATCGCATAATGGGAACATGAACATTTAGATTTCTGTTGCCCAGCACTCCGGTGAGTCTCACTATAGCAGGCCTACACCTGTGGGAACATATCAAATGGTTGGAGTCACACAATCGCTAAAGGTCATAGCTTAATGCTTCCTTGTAGCTTGTAACTAGCCTAGTTCTACATGTTAGTTGTTTTGAAGCTTTGTTCCAATAAGAAAAAAGGGTAATATTTCTGAAATATTTTTTACTTTTATATGGGAAACATTTGACCAGGAGACAACAGGAGGGTTAATGTTTAACAGAATATTGAATTGGGGAACAGAAATGCACCTGTGTTGGGTGAGTATGTGTCTTAGCACACAACGTGTTCTGCAACATTGTTTTACAACCACCAACATTTGGAGTTTGCTGTATGCTGGGGCAGTGTGCAAGCACTTTAATACAATATTTGATCCAAAATGTTCACCCCCAGAAATAAATATTGGTGAATAAAAAAGTCTCTCCAACACAACGCACAAATTAAGTGGGAAACATTTGTATAAATACAAGTTCAGTAAACAAATAGAAAAAACTTTGGAAAGCCTGACCTTCACCTTAGCTAGTTTGTAAATTAGCTTAGCATAGTTGACATACGCCACTGTCATCTTTACTCCACGCTATTTTGGTCCAGTTAACAACTCGTCTTTCGGATGACCAAAAGTTTAAACCTAAATGTTTAATAGCAGTAATATAAGTACATTCATAGGACTCAAATACCAAAGATATTCCTTACTTTCTACACCGCCCTCTAAATATGCTCGTTCAATTTCACAGTTGTCTTTGGTACTGATAAAACACGTCACGTTAACACTGCCAAGTGGATTAATCTGTGCCTTCTTACTCGGGAGCAGAGGCTCCAGCCACGGTCATACGATGTCATGACAGTAACAGATTAAGGCAAGTCAGTGCTGAGATGAACATTAAGTACAGTGTGACATCAAACACGACTAGGTAAAAAACAAGCAATAGGTCCAAGACTGTGTGAGCAAACTGAAGTGAAGAAATAACTTGGTAAGAGGTGGGAGGAGTGAGAGGGTACAGGGGTGAGTTTGGAAGGGTGGTAGGGGGTTTTGAGGGTTGTGTGATGCAGTCAGTCAAATGTAGACAGGCTGTTCCTGGGCTGTCAGCAGACGGTACATGGCTGCCGGCATTGTCTTCATGTGGATCTGAAAACAGATTTCTTTTTATTATTAATGAGCGTTTATCCAAATAGTGCACACAGAAAGTACTGCAGATAATTAAGAATCTCAAGTACAGTTCTCACAGTATGGTTAGACCCTTAGAGTACACTGTATTTCCCAATGTGTTACTTCAATTATAATTCTTAATATATTTTGCAGACGCTCATCCAAAGCAAACACAGAAGGGGTTTTGAAACTGTGACCTTGATGCGCAGACAAATGCTCTAACCGCTGAGCTGCACTCACCCCTAAATCAAGGCACCTGCTGCATGACTAAAATGTACGTACTTCGCCCACGGCGTTGGACAGGATGTGGACGATCTTCTCGTGGGGCGTGGCCACCACGCTCTGGCTGTTGATCTCGATGATGCGGTGACCCACCCTGACCCCGCCCCTCTCCGCTATCCCGCCCCTCATCAAGCTGCAGATCTGTGGGGGGAGGGGGGGAAACAGAAATGGGAGGAGGAGGGTTGGAAGAGAGAGGAGAGAGGGAGGAAATAAAGAGGAGGAGAGAGGAACAGGAACAATATACAAAATCAATGTTATTCCTGTACTGTTTCTACTGACATAAGGTGATAAAACACTTTCTAATGAAAAACAGCAAACTACAGCAGTTAAACCCTAACAAATATAATACCACTATTTACTTATTAAAAGCTACAAATGTTAATGCTATACTCTGCCCAGCCTGACACTGACCACAGAGAAGGAGAAGTAGCTAACATTACACACACAGAACTAGGGGGACAGCTTCCTGATACCCACAATGCCGTTCTGTACGCTGAAGCCCAGCTGGTATCGTAGGTCCGGTCTGCGTATGAGCACCATGGTAACAGGAGGACACTTGACCATGTTCATCTTGATCCTGGACTGGGGCTTCAGACCCTAGAGGGGGGGAAGGGGGGGAGGGGGGACAGGTTGGGGTTAGGAACAGGAAGAAAACAGAGGAAAGAGAGAAAGCAGCAGAGATAGAAACAAAGAGAATGAGAGCGTGAGAGAGAAGAAGCCAAAATGAAAGACGGAGAGAGACGGAGAAAGAGGGATCAAAGAAAGAATGAGAGAGTGAGAAAGATGCAGGCAAAGAGAGAGGGAAAGCGAGAAAAAGAGCCAGAGCAATAGACAGGGAGAGAGAGACAGACAGGGAGAGAGAGAGACAGACAGGGAGAGAGAGACAGACAGGGAGAGAGAGAGAGAGACAGACAGGGAGAGAGAGACAGACAGGGAGAGAGAGAGACAGACAGGGAGAGAGAGACAGACAGGGAGAGAGAGACAGACAGGGAGAGAGAGAGACAGACAGGGAGAGAGACAGACAGGGAGAGAGAGAGACAGACAGGGAGAGAGAGAGAAACAGAGAGACAGACAGACCTTGATGATGCTCTGGCAGGTATTGAGAGGCAGTCCCACCAGACTGGTGCCGTTAATGGTCATTATCTGGTCTCCGATGTTGAGCCGACCGGACTTCTCCGCCGGCCCAGAATGCATCATGCTGGCGATGATGACGGTGGGCAGGATGGAGCCCCAGCCGCTCTCCACGATCACCACGCCCAGAATCTCCCCCTTCTGCTTCTCTATGTACACCTGAGATATGAGAGAGAAACCGAGGATTTCATTTCTTAGCCCATTAGATTAGCTACAGTGTCATATTACATGTTCTACTGTGTTTCCACTGTAAAATGCATTGCTTACAGATGGCACAGTAACACTGAGTGGGGTTTTGGCAGTCAGACGTAGTCAGACATTTGCATAACTTCCTGCTAACGATGACACGCACGTTTGTGTCTGTGGTTGTGGCTGACCGTCAAGCTGACCGACCTCTTACATTCAAACTCTCCAACCACCTTTATCTCCACCACAAACAACCAAATCTCCTCCTCCACAAAGCTGCCCGCTTGTCTCTCTCTCCCGCCCCCCGCTGGCACGCTCACGTCTCTGCAGTTCTCCGACTTGGAGAAGTGGATGAGGTCATCGTTGTACATGTCCTGGGTGTTGAGCAGGTCGCTGTACTCCCGCTGGCTCAGGTCCTCAGGGTCGATGCCATTGGCTCTCAGGAACTCCTGGTAGGCCACACTGAACGCCTGGCCGATGGACTGAGCTATCAGCTGGGCCTGGGGGAGGAGACAAGAGGGAGAGAGCAAGAAAGAGAGGGAGATTGAAAGAAAGATAGAGACATAGATAGAGAGAGAGACCAAGAGAGAGAGAGACCAAGAGAGAGAGAGACAGGCAAACCAGAGTGGGAGAGACACATTTAGAGCACTATGTAATCCCTGATCACACTTCTGTCCTGAACACACACGTTCAAACACACACACACTTACATCCTCCGACTCGAACACGTGGCACACCATCCTGTACTGGCGCCGGTCGTCACGGGCGCTGCCCGGGTGTTCGTTGGTTTGGTCCAGATTGTCCTGAGCACTTCTGGACCGTACCATCTTCCCCCGGGCCATCAGAACCACCATGTTCCCGATGTCTGCTATGTAGGAGATGGTCCTCAGGGGAAGGTCCATCAGAGACTCCTGCAGAGCAACACAGCAGGTAGGATGAGGAGGCGGTCAGATGGCTGAGTGGTTAGGGAGTCGGGCTATTAATCAGAAGGTTGTTGGTTCGATTCCCGGTCGTGCCAAATTACATTGTGTCCTTGGGCAAGGCACTTCACCCTACTTGCTTCGGGGAGAATGTCCCTGTACTTACTGTAAGTCGCTCTGGATAAGAGCATCTGCTAAATGACTAAAAGTAAAGTAAAAGGATGAGACCAGCAGGCTCAGAGACCAGCAGGCTCAGAGACCAGCAGCCTCAGAGACCAGCAGCCTCAGAGACCATGTCTCATAAGACATCCCGGGCTCGTGCTTTTGAAAAGCCTTAGGACATTATTATTAAGTGCTACGAGAATAGCATTATTAATAAGTCCTATGAGAGGGATAGTGTTATTGATAAGTCCTCCGAGAAGGGTAGTGTTATTGATAAGTCCTATGAGAGGGATAGTGGTATTGATCACAGTCAGGACACCATTAGAAAGCCCAGGATGTAATCTCTCAAATGGACAAAAGAAACGAAACACAAGGGCAGTATAGTTACAAATGTGTTCGCCTAAAAATAATGTCTAGTAGGGGACACATGAATGAAGGAGGATTCAGGTGTCCATTGGCTAGTGTTATTGATAAACATGACTACTGATGAGACCTAAGGCAGAGCTTGTGTGAAGGATAAGTCCTACCTGATTATCAGCGTGCAGAACTTTGATCCTCTGTGTGGACATAAAGAGATCTACTTCTGTCGAGGCTGGGAGTTCAGTCTCGGGGGGCTGCTGGGGGAGGAGGGGGGAGGGAGGGAGAGAATAGGGGAGGAAGGAGAGGGGAAGAGTTTCACCACACACATCCTACAGTCTCATTTAGAACAGGCACATCCAAAATAAAGAATATAGATTAATAGAATATAGAACAATATTTAAATAAAGAATTTAAATATTGTTTTCATTTCCATACAGAACCGCACAGTGAATGTTAGGCTAGTAAGATCTATGAAAACCAGCGGTTACCTTCTTCCTGTTTTTGGCTTGTTTCTGGGCAGCCTGCGTTGAAGAGGGGAGCAGCAGAAACAGAGACGGAGAGGACACGGACGGACAGAGCGACAGGTCAAAACAGACAAGGCTTGAGGTGGTGGCCACACCGGATTGGCTGAGACAGAGGCTGGTTGTTCAAAATGGAATATTATGGGATGTGAGGTTTTAAGGGTGTGTGGGGGGAGGGGGGGCGAGTTGTGATGGTTAGCTGTCTGTCACTTCTGACACCACACAAGTATTTTCCCCAGGGGTTAGAGAGTCAATATCATGAGCGTCTCTGATATGTCACCAGGACACAAGCACGACACTATATCTGAACACCAGCTCCTCTCACACTGGCTCTACGCTTCTCAACGACAGAAATACTGTCATACATATGGTATGCTTGTTATTTCGCTGATGTAACTTGTAAACGATAAAAAAAAATTTGAGCGTCCGTTAAATGAGTAAAATGTTAAAATGTGGATGTACTGTTGGTCGGTTGGCTGTGGCAGTGGAAATCAGAGTGACACAGCGAAGGGGAAAGAAAGGAGGCGAAGGGAGGAGAGAGGAGGCTGGGGGAGGAGAGAGGAGGCCAGGGGAGGAGAGAGGAGGCCAGTATTGAGACTCACCCGGACTCTGCTCATGGCCTCCTGGGCTTGCTGCATGCGGGCCGTCTTTGTGGGCGTCCTCTCCGACAGCAGGTGGGTGGAGCCAAGGTAGCTCGCCGCAAAGATGATGCCGTCGATGAGGTCATCTGGGTCACATGGTCCAGGGACTGTCAGGGTCATAAAAGGGGTTTATATTTTATTAATGGTATATATATGGCAGTATGGCATGTATGAATACATTATATATAACATGTATTTATGAATTCAAGGTAATGATGTTCAGTGTCACTCACCCTCCACAAATGTAGGAAAGGAGGGCATTGCTCGTCGTATCTGAAATGTTCAAACGTGGAGTATAAATCTCTCTGTAGTTATCCTCGTAATGACAGTGTAGCACTGTGAACTTCAAATATCAACCCTTCTTAAAGTAAATTGAGCATCGGTGTCACGTACAGCTTCCTGTCTGATGGTACGCCACACCTGATTGGCTATATCAGTTGAGTTACCTCTTCTATGGTGGGCTGAGGCAGCCTGGGAGGCTCCCTCTGCTGGGATTGGTGAGTTCTAGAAGACTCCGCCCTCACATTGAAGGCAGGCTCTGGGATTGGAGCAGAAGCTGTAGTAGGAGCTGGGGCATAGAGGGATGGAGACTGAGAGAAAGATTGGGAGGGGGACTGGGGAATAGACTGATAGAGGAAAAGACCGGAAAGGGGGGGAGAGAAGAGAAGAGAGGAGGGCTAGTCAGTGCATTACGCATTGCCACTTTTCAGACTCCAACGAAATGTATCTAAGATATTTTAAAGGGCTGAACTTACTTACATTAAACTTGCCCAAAGCTCATTACATTAAACCTCCTTAAAGTTAATCTAACATTTAGCAGAACTATTTCACAAGCTCTGAGCTCTGAGTTATGCCGTTATTTGGTGTTGTGTGTACACTCACGGTGTTGTTGCCCCCTAGTGGCTGTGAGGGGAACTCCTCCTCTGAAGGACTGACCTCCTGCCTCATCACCCAGACTGGCTCTACGGAGCGGTCAGGGGTGTACGGGGACCGCACGGTCTTAATCTTCACCTCCTCTATGGCCTCTTTGATATCCTTAATAGCCAGAGTGATCGCATCTCCCGATCCCCTCGCACTCTTCTCCGAGAGGCCCGTCTCATCCTGGGACTCGCCTGGACCGGCCCTGCCAGGGCGAGGGCACTCTACCTGGGCTTCTGCCACAGCGTGCCTGGTGGGTGGCGGCAGATTGTGGGAACTGAGGCTCTCCCTGGAGCTGTCGCCCTCGCCGTCTGAATGCCCGTTGTAGTGGTGAAGCCTGGATCCCACGGAGGTCCCCTGCCAGGCACTGGGCCGGTGGGATCCCACGTCCCTGCTCTGTCTGGGGGCTCGGAGATCGCGATCAGCGGGGTGGGGCTCTGGAGCTTCCCTGGGTCTGTGTCTGTGGCTGGGGTGGGACTGGTCCGCTCTCCTCCCTGACCTCCTACCAGGCTCCCTTGGCAGCTCTGGGTAGGACACCTTGAGGGGCTCAGGGAAGGAGCTGGGGTAGGATTTGGCATAGGGCTCGGAGTAGGACTCTGAAAAGGGCTCGTGGTTGGAATGCGGGTGAGCCTGGGTGTAAAAGTCAGCGTAGGTTTTGGGGTAGGAGGTGGAGTAGCAGTAGGAATCTGGGCTTCTCTCGTCGTCGGGTAAAGGGTCGTCGTCGGGGGTGGGGCTCTGGCTGGGATCCTCGTCGTATTGGTCAAAGTGGTCCAGTTGATGACGCAGAGGCGGGAAGTTGGGCGTGTCCGGGGACGAGGGGGTGGATGGTGATAGGAGGGGGGGAGGGCTGTGGGGAGGAGCCTCCATGCTCAGAGAGGCAGCACTCTCTGTGTCAGAGCATGGGTCGTTTGCTCCCTCTTCCTCCTCATCCCTCCCTCCATCCTCACCTCTTTCAACCCCCACGTCTTCTCCTCCCTCCTCTCCTATACCCCCTCCTTCATCTTCCTCTGCCTCCTCTCCTCCCTCCTCTCTTTCAACCCCTTCTTCATCCTCTCCTCCATCTTTTTCTTCATGTTGCTCCTCCTCTACATATTCATCTTCCCATCCTTCATCCTCCTCTGGGTTCTTCCCCTCCGCACTAGTATACTGAGCTCTGATTGGATGGCCCCCTTCGGCTTCTTCCTGGTTGTCCTCCAAGAGGGGGAAGGGAAGGGGGGAGGGAGGGAGCTGGTCCTCGGGGGTCAAATCTGGGGTGAGGAAATCCACCTTGTGGTCTGTAGGTGTTACTATAGCAACAGGAGTGAGGTCAGGCGCTGCGGCGTCCTGTGATTGGTGGTTCAGAGGGGCGTGTGCCACACGCTGCTGTTCCATTGGTCCATCGGGCGTCCGTCTCTCCCGAGGAGGGTCGGGCGACTGCGGCGGTCTCTGCCTGTGACCTCTGACCCTCGGGGCGCTGTCTCCCTGGCGACGGTAGCGGGCCACGCCCGGGCGCGGGGGGGGGTGCGTGAGGTGGGGCTCAGGGTCGTGACCCGGGGAGGGTCGCTTGCGGTGTCGGGGGGGCCCGCGCCCCTGGTGATGCTGGTGAGGAGGAGGATGATGATGATGAGGGTTGTGCTCGTCCTGGCCCATCATCTGACAGGGTCTCCAGCTCCTCCGGACAGGCTCCCCCGCAGTGCCGTTGGGCTGGCGGCTACGAGCCGCCCTAGGCTCCTCCCCCACGGCTCCCGGAGATCTAAGCTCCTCCCCCTGCTCCCTCTGACTCATGCTGCTCTGGTCTGTTCACGTTCTGAGCATGCTCCTTAGGTTTCCAAGGAAATGCTAATCGAAGCACTGCCTGGGGAGGGAGGGGGGAGAATGCAAACACTAAGGTCAAACACGGTCAAGGGTGAAGGCTAACAGAGGTCAGTGTGAAAATGGGATTTGCATGATGGGAGACCATGATGTACACGAGGGACGAGGGACATTCAATTTTCACGTTCACAACCTTGTGGCTAATTTGGGATCTGCCCTCCCACACACGCGTACAAACATGCTCACACACAAACACACACACACACAGACAGACACACGCTCACACACACTGAGCCAGTCTTCATGGTAACAGATTGGCAGAGCTGTACGGGCAGGCCCTCACTACCCTCTGGGGAGAAAATGAAATCCCAGAGGATTCATCTGGGTTTTAATCTGAGCTGTAACACCCCCCACCTCTCACACACATCACCACTACTACTACTAGGATTCACCAGCACTTCAGCAGCTGGCAGATGGCAGAAGAGGAGGATGAAGAGGAGCAGGGGGGTGATTAAGAGGAGGAGGAAGAGGAGGGACCCAGCCCTGGTTTCAGAGAAGAGACCTCAATGAGCGAGGGAGGGAGGGAGGGGATATTGCATATATATTTCATGGTAGAGATAAACCCTGTGTTGCTCTCTTCATGCAAATCTTCCAGCGCTGCCAGAAAATTAGATAACGTCCATGAGCTCCATATTCACCGGCCTTAATAAGCTTAGTCATGTTTCAGGGATAACACACTCGTTATCACTGGTGCTTAAGCCTCTAGGCCTGCACCTCCAATGAGACTCCAACAGGAAGTATGTGTTAGGTCTCTGGGAGCAGACAGGAAGCAGATTGAAGGGCCAGGGCTAAATGGAGGCTAGGGCTAAATGGAAGCTAAATGGCCGAAGTTAAAGGTTAATTCACCAGCAGATGACAAGGACATCAGGGAGCAGACACTGTAGACACTGCAAAAGGACAGACACTGTGGTCTGTGCCTGTACCATGGAGGTCTGTGCCTGTACCATGGAGGTCTGTGCCTGTACCATGGAGGTCTGAGCCTGTACCATGGAGGTCTGTGCCTGTACCATGGAGGTCTGTGCCTGTACCATGGAGGTCTGAGCCTGTACCATGGAGGTCTGAGCCTGTACCATGGAGGTCTGAGCCTGTACCATGGAGGTCTATGCCTGTACCATGGAGGTCTGTGCCTGTACCATGGAGGTCTGTGCCTGTACCATGGAGGTCTGTGCCTGTACCATGGAGGTCTGAGCCTGTACCATGGAGGTCTGTGCCTGTACCATGGAGGTCTGAGCCTGTACCATGGAGGTCTGAGCCTGTACCATGGAGGTCTGAGCGTGTCGGGGCAAAGGTCTGTGGGGGTCGGGGTGGTGCCCGGGTCACAGATGGCATGGCTGTGCTACCAGCGGAGGGATCAGGGCCAGGTTAGCAACACTGGGAGCTGGGTACTGTACCTCCATCTGTCAGGCCCCAGAGAGAGCCACATGGATGGGATTTATACCAGCCCATTAACTCACTGATCTGACCCCAGCACACATAGCCTACACTCATGACACAGACACACACACACATGCATACACACGCACATTTGGAAGTTGACATTTTTGGTTGCATTCTTTTAACACGTTACGGGGACTGAGCGGATTGGATTAAGTCATAAACAAGGAGCTGTTGACAAAAGCTTTTATTTTGAAAGTCCCACACCGTAAACCGTTTCCATGAGGACCGTTATTTCTGGCAGCCGTTGACCGTGGAGAAATTGAAGCTGACAACCTACTATAGCCTAGATGGGATACAAATTCGTTCGGGACAAGAACATAAAAATATTTTGTTTTTTTCAATTGTTTAAAATGTCCTCTTTCACAAACCCCTACGTTAATATCACCAATAAAATATCTAACATGTTTCAACGTAAGACTTGAGTCTGTCAAATTGATATAGGCTTCTCTTAATATTTGTTGCACCATACTGTCAGTTGTGCCCGGTTACGTGGTCACAAACGCCCTCTCGTATGTTGTCACGGTTTCCAGACGTGGGACCATCGAAAAACTGTGCGTGGGACACAGCCTGCTGGCAAAGAAGTGCATCTGGACCATTTAATGCAAATAGCAATCCGCCAAAACAACCGGTGTTCAACCAGGCTACGTGTCAGCATAACCCGAGACCGAGGGCTTGAGATACCACCTTGTGACATGTTTCTATTCGCTTGTACCTGCGTATCGTCAGGCACAGTAAAAGCTTCCAATGACACAATCGTTCAATCGATGTAATAATTTGCAAGTAGCGTACACCGAAATTGTGGACACACGTCGTCCCAGGCTACAGTCGTTGCCAATCTCCTTATAGCTGGTAGATATGAGAAATATATTTTACCTGTGTCTTAGGAGCGGGTAGATCGTATTACGGTCCGCCTCGCCATCTTCCAGTCTATCTCGGTCCCTTTGACAACTTGCATAGATTGGGCCCAAGCGGTCAGCCCCTCCTTCTGCACGGTGACATCAGAGCGGATTACTGATGCACAAAGCGCCTTTCAAAGACTGCTGTAACAACATATATTGACGGTGCTGCGCCGGTGGTGCCGTATTTATGACCACCCGTTCTGCTCTGCACCACTTTTACGCTCACGGAAAAAGAGACGCCGCCAATTCACTCCCTGGCCGCAATGCACCCGGACCAGCCAAAACTCCAATGTAAACGCAGCACCGCAAACAAACCACGACTCAAGGACATCCACCTCCACCTGCTGCGTAGTGTTTAGTATGCAGGCCCCTCCAACGTCGACTGTCATTACATGTGGTCGACAGGAGGGGGAGATATACAGTGTATAATGCTCACTGGGCGTTCCATACCAGACCTCATCATCATAGTACTCAGGTACACACTCAAACTAAATATGTACAACACAGTTAGTTTATCTGGATTAAAGTATTCCTACACAGTCCATTCAATGGTGAGATGATGGGCGATTGGTCGCGTGGCTCCCGCAGTGTAAGGGTGGATCCTTAGGAGTTGGCCTGTGACAATTCAGAATGGGGTCTGTGTGTGTGTGTG
>NC_061081.1:12671846-12701846 GCF_021917145.1 Hypomesus transpacificus | reverse complement strand
TTCAATCAAAAATTCTGGATGGGTCTGACTGACACAGAACAAGAAGGGGTTTGGAAATGGGTGGACGGAACCAGACCGAAACTGACTGAAACGTGAGTTTGATCAAAATATGTCAAATATCTTTTAAATTTAAAACTCAGTCACAGGTGAGTGCAGGAGAGTGCAGGCAAGGCAATCTCTAAACGGGTGCAGCTGTGGCTGGGACAAAATCCTCCAACAAGCACCATGATTTACAAAAACCTTTCAAGCTCCAGCTTTCTAAATATTGTATATTGATGACAAATCTGAAAAAAGTCTTACCAAAGGTCACAAGTTCTCTTTGCAGTCTCTCATCTGTCTCTGTATTTGTCTCTTTATTTGTTTCTGTCTAGATTCTGGAGACAGGGAGAACCGAACAACGCTGATATGAGAGAGCACTGCGGAGTGTTCAACCAACTTCCAATGACCATCCGGAATGTTCATTTCTACTCATGGAATGACGAGCCTTGTGAGATACCCTACCGATGGGTGTGCAAGACCCCAGCTGTGTCCCAATCATAGACCTGGCGGTGACCATGGAGATGATCCAACATGTGTGACCTTGAGTGTCTTGAAAGAATTTCAGCAATAAACAAGTTACTCATTACCTTGTGTGACGTGTCTTCTAAACAAATGTGTTTTTGTGTATAGTCACTTTGTGGTTAATGAAACTAGATCAATACCAACTGAAAGACAGACGAGTCATATAGTGAAGCTTTAGCTTCCGTCTGTCCATCCTTCTTCTACCCTCTCCTCCCCACCTCTTTATTCATCTCTCTCCCTCCTGCACCTCCTCCTACTCCTTCTGTTCCTCCCGCTCCTCATATTCCCCATCCTCCTCCTCTCCCTCCTCGCCCTGTTTTCCCAGCATCAGCAGATGCTCTAGCTCCAAACTCTGGTCCGGCTCCAGGATGAACCCCTATCTGGAGGAGACCTCCAGGTACCGTCTCACCTCCATGCCCAGCGAGGGCTCTCTCAGCTCAGCCAGACCGCGGAGGAGAGCCAGGGCGGTCTGGGGGTATGGCTCCTGTCCCAGGACCTCCCTAATATACCCTACTGTCCTCTCAACCTCCCTCGACCAACTGAAGCTCCTGACCTTTTCCTCAACCATGAACCTTGACCCCAGCCCTAGGAGGCCCTGATGGGCCGTGACAGAGAGCCCGAGGAGGAAGCGGAGTAAGAGGTCATAGCGGCCATGTTTGTAGTTTAAGACCTTGTCTTCTGCCATCTTGTACAGGTTAAATAGCGTTGCTCTCTTGAACGGTCTAATCAGTCTGTCTAGGAGTGTAGGCTTGAGCAGTGCATTCCTCTTGTAGCGGGTGAACATGTGGAACACATACAGAGCAGCCAGAGACTCTTGAATGCTCGTGTAGATGAAGCTGGACACACAAACACCACGATCGTTCTGGAACCCAACTCCAAAGGGCTGGCACATCTCATGGGACACGGAACCCTCTGAAGCGTTGATTCCGTGTTCTATTAGTTCTGTCTGGCTGAAGACGAGGCTCCCGCTCTCCAGGAGAGAAACAGACAGTTTCCCCAGTTGTAGAACGTCTCTGTTTGTATGGGAGGGTTCTGGGTTCAAATAACCTCCGATTACAGTTTTAGTATTGAGTGTGTAACATTGTAAGGGAACCCATCCCACCCCTCCTCTTCATTTTTAAGTCTCCTCACTTTCCAAAATGGCCACCACCATTTCACAACATTGCGGGGCTTGACACAGAATGCCAAGGGCCGGCGATGACATCACCCGTGCCGAGGCCTCCTCAGCCAATCGGTGTTCGGCGATGACTGACAAAGTAAGAGTTGAGCTAGACTTGTTATAAACAGGAACCACACTAATTTCCTGTTGTGAAATACTGCAGACCTCACAGCATTTCTCACCCAGCACCGTAGTACAAGCTGCTTACCACTAGGTGGGTGTCAAGCACTAAACATGACCACATTTTTGTACAATCTACTTACAGTAAAACACACACACACACACATTTCAATAACCATCACATGTTTATTAAAATCACACACAGACACGACTGAGAGCAACACTACAGGAAAACACTGACGTCTGGAAGCTGAATAGGAATCTCTCTGCTGTGGGAGAGATGTACTGTCAGTGGAAAAATAACAACTCACAAAACAACCTTAGGAAACTCGAAAGTCGTTATTCAAGAAACAAAATGGATACAAGTAAACATTACAATTGAATGCACCTGTTCAGAGAAAAATGTTTGCACCCACCTTTCAATGACCCTTTTGTGTTCTTGTTGACAAGTTAACAAAATATTAGATTAGCAATAAATTGTACCAGAAACTCATATTTAGAATTGTAAGTCAGTTTCATGAATGTCTTAAAAACGTTGTACACGTCTGATGTATTGACAAAAAATATTTTACTTAATCAAAAGCAATTGGATGATAAAAGCCACACTGATCAAAAACAAAACGATCTAGTCTGTCTTCTATGTTTCTGATTCCCTGTTGTCAGTGTTGTCAGTGCTGATGTCATCGGTGCTGCCATAGCAGCGTCCCTACCAGAGAGAAGAGACACAGGTCAGTAAGGAGACACATCATCAACAATGTTTCTATTCTTCACTCTTTCTCTTGTTTCCTCCTTCTCTCCCTCCTCTTCTCTGTCCCTAAGTATCTTTCTAGCACCTTCCACCTCTCGCCCCCCCCCCCCCTTCTATTCTCTACCTCTCCTTCCTCCATGCTTTCCATTCCTCTTCTTTCTCTCCCTTCTTCTTCTTCTCCTTCTCTTTCTTATTCTCCTTCTCCCTCCCTAACTCTCTTTGTCTCCTTCTCCCCTGTTCCATCTTGCAGTGTAAACAGTGTTTTAATAGTGAGTGTTGTGTAGAAGACTGTTGCTGTGCTTCACCAATGAAGGGTTTGTTTCAGGATGACGCAGTTGACTCATAGAGTTCAGTTCAGATCCTCCGTGCAGCTGTGTTCACAAACATACTTTTATAAATATAAATCTATGGCTGAGTTTAGGCCGTCAAGTTTCCGAAGACAATCATACACACGTTTACTTACCCAACTTTTTGCATAACACATAGATCCCCAAAATCACACAGATCAAACAGAATAGGGAACTTATCACAGCACCGACAACAATCATCGTAATGTTTTGGCTGGGAGGATCTGGGGAAAAATAGTCATAGTTATTGTCATATTTTCACGGGTATAATAATACACATTAGCCTGACTGCTGTACACAACCTTAACAGTCCAAATGATTTGTGAAGTAATTTTTTTGTGCCTTTTCACTTGGGACAGTAAAATAACAATAAAAATGTGTTTGTAACCCAGAGAGCCTAAAGCAGAACAACAGAACAGCAGAAACAGCAGACCTGGACACAGTTCTGTCTTGTTGAGGTTGGACGTCTTGTTGCTGACAGGGTTTTCAGCCACACAGCTGTAGGTGTCTCCATCCTGGTTCTTTATCTCCAGAGGGAGAGACAGGACCCTGGAGAGATCAGGACTGCTGGTCTGGTTGAGTTTCTCCTTTCCTCTGTACCAGGACAGGGTCACATCTCTCCCGTTCACCATAGAACACTCCACAGTACAGGTGTCTCTGTCAGCAGACAGACTCAGGAAGGAGTGGATGGATGGGCGAGACACTTCATCTGAGAGACACCAAAGAACAAGGACAGTTGGTCACTAAAAACTGATGAAAACAAGACTTTCAGTCACCAGACTCATACTGGACAGACCAGTGATTCCACACTCACCATAAACAATGACGTCATAGAGACTGTTGTTTTCTGGCTGCCTGGTCTTTAACACCTCCACATGGTAATAGCCACTCTGATTATGTTTGATGTTTCTCAGAGTCAGAGAGCCAGTGCCCAGGTCCACCTGCAGTGTATCTTTGAAGAGATCATTGTAGTCCGTTTTGCTGATGTTGTTTTTCCAGCTTGCAATCGGAGTAAAGATTTGTAGAATATTGGGACTGTACGTCCACAGAATATTATAATCCTGACAATGTGACTCATCACACAGGTTAGTATAAGTCTCCAGAGTGGTGGTCTCACCCACCTTTACCCCCCTCTTCGCAAAGTCGTCAGTTGAGTTCTTACCTGAATAGAAGCATGAAAGAGGGAAGTTAGCAAATATATTTGTAGTACTATTGATACTGTTAAAAAAATCATTTTAAGACTACAAACCAGGGCTGGTTATACAAAGGCTACGTTAAACCTACTATCACATAATGAGGATGGTAAGGCTGAGAGAGAGAGTTAGAGAGAGAGAGTTAGAGAGAGAAAGAGAGAGAGTTAGAAAGAAAGAGAGAGAGAGAGAGAGAGAGAGAGAGAGAGAGAGAGAGAGAGAGAGAGAAAGAGAGAGAGTTAGAAAGAAAGAGAGAGATAGAGAGAGAGAGAGCGAGAGCGAGAGCGAGAGAGAGGCTGTATTAAACTTACCATGGACTGTTATGTTGAAATATCTGTAAGAACCATCAGGTAAGATCTGGAGAGAGAAGACCCCAGAGTCATTGGTCTTCATATTCACGATGGTGATGGACCCACTATGTTTGTGTGGTCTTATTCTCCCATAAAACCTGCTTCTTTCAGCCAGATAAACTGTGCCATTGCTGTTTGTAGCAATCAATTTTCCGTCATATAGCCATGAGATCGATTTGTTGTCTGAATTTGTTATGTTTGTGTTCAGGGTGATGTTGGACCCTTCCATCACTATGAAGCTGCAATTCTGTGTGGCCTGAACCACACCTGAAAAGAAAGGAAAAACGTAGCTTTAACCTAGGTTCAAACTGAAAAGAGCCAGGAAGAAAAACAAACAACCAAAGATTCATTATAGGTATTGTTTACATTGCTACATTGGGAATTAAGAATAAACAGACCCAAAAATATTTTTCTTGTATTTTCACCTGATTCTGTTTGTAGTTTTTAGTGTTTTGACTCCAATCAAGGAAAACTAGTGGTGAACGGCACATTATGTGCAAGGTGAGAGTATGTTCTGTACAAACATCAAAGAATCCAGCAGGTTCAGACCACAGCACAGAAGCACATCTGTAACTAAATCACTCACCTGGGATGAAGTGAAGAAGAACTATCAAACTGATCGACAATCTTCATTTTTCAGAGTGTGTCACTCTGAGGGTTTAGTCTTAACTATAACATCGACTTTATACTTTCATTCTTGGCATCTCATGCTCTAGTTCACTTTTTTTTTGGTGATTCAGTTGGGCATTTCCAGTTGGTGGTGAGAGACGCGGTGAGATTGAAGCGCCAGTTCTCTGCTAACGTATGCACCTTCCTGCCACAGCAAATTCCTTGTCTGTGCAAACTTTCATGGCGAATAAATCCCTTTCTGATTCTGATTCTGCTTCTGTCTGGAGAGGGCTCAGGCAGATTACCAACCACAAGCCCAGAGCCCTCCACTTCATTAACGACTCCTGCCTGGCCAACAACCTGAACGAGTTTGACTGTAGATTTGAAAGACAATTGGACTGTCCTGATCTACCCCCTCCCACCCATGTGGCCTCCAACCTCCTCTCCTCCACAGTGACGACTCTCTCTATTCAGGAGGGTGAACTGTTTTCAAGACTTTTCAAGAGACAGAACCCCCGCAAAGCAGCTGGACTGGACTCTGTCTCTCCTGCCACCCTCAAGCACTGTAATCAGCTGTCTCCGGTGTTTACCTACATCTTCAACACCTCCCTGGAGACATGCCATGTGCCAGCCTGTCTCAAGTCCTCCACCATCATCCCTGTGCCCAAAAAGCCAAAGCCAACAGGACTCAATGACTACAGACCCGTCGCCCTGACCTCTGTGGTAATGAAGTCTTTTGAACGCCTTGTGCTGGCACACCTTAAATCCATCACAGACCCTTTCCTGGACCCCCTGAAGATTGTGGCCGACCCCTCCCACCCTGGCCACTCCCTAATCCAGCTGCTTCCCTCCGGCAGAAAGCTGCGGTCCATCAGGACCAAAACCTCACGCCATAAGAACAGTTTCTTTCCATCTGCTACTGGCCTCTTCAACAAGGCCAAGGACTCCCACTGACATTCATTCATTTTTTCATTTTTTAACTATTATAAGTCCATCTAATGGCAATTACACAACGCATAAGCCACCCTATCTCAGTCTCCGATTGCACTATGTTGACCACTCATGCTGCTCATTCTTATTCTTATTTTTATACATATTTTATTTTATATTTAAATTGTTTTACTCTTAGATTGTTTAGTTATAAGAAATGGTTAAGACTTACGTACTTTTACTTACTTTTGTACTTATAATTAATTTAAGATTCGTATATGTTTAGTGTTTTGCACCTCCCTGCCACAGTAAATTCCATGTTTGTATAACATACATGGCTAATAAAACTAATTCTGATTCTGATTCCAATCCTGACAGACAGACAGACAACCAGACAGAGGCAGAAAGACAGACAGACAGACAGAGGCAGAAAGACAGGCAAGCAGACAGACAGACAGACAGTCGTCAAAAGGCTACTCCCCCTCTAACCTTAACCAGGCTGGTGGAGGCAAAACTGGAACCTCTCCACAGTGTGGGAGAGGCGCTACAGACTATCAAGTGTAAAATATACAGCTCAGAAATCAAGCTTAGGAAACTCAAAACTTTTAATTCAAGAAACATAATGCAGTGTGTAAGATAGTAATATTATGTTAAAATAAGGTTTCTTTTCCCTCTCAGGGGGCCAGCTGATGCAGTCCAGAAAGAGAACTGGCCTAGAACTGGATCTTCTTGTCCTCCTTTCTCACTCTCTTCATCGCTGCCTTCCACTTTTTCTTGGCTTCCTTCACCTCTCTTTCGTTGGTCTTTCCCAGGCGATGGCAGGTATACAGAGCTGTTATGAAGCGCTTGTTCAACGCCTCCTCCTTCCTAGTCCTTTCGCTATTGGTCGCCTTTCTGGCCTCTCCTCTTCTTTCTCATGGACAGCCTGCAAGCTGCCATCTGACCGCAAAAAGAAAACGATTTTGACTTTATCCAACATTTTGTCATGATACAAAGTGTTCTTCGTAATGATTCTGTTTTCGGATTTCTGAGTTTCTTCAGCAAATAAAAGAGAGAAAAAAAACGGTTAACTAGAATCAACTTTCAATGATACTACTTGTCACATGTCTAGTGATCATTTTGCTCTTACCTTTTGGAGTTCACACCTCACTGTGACTCTGAGGTCGGCTGTCTGTGAGGGTGAGATCTGTCTTTACAGTGGTGGCCAAAGCTCTGCAACACTGCTGGACCTCTTGACCAATTTTCAGCACAGGTGCAACGGGCCGAATGGCTCTTCTGATGAGAGAAACAAGTAGAACATATAGATGGTGTTGGATACTGGAAACCTGACTTGAAAAGTGCATACCAGCCTTTGTGGCCAAGTAGATCAAAAGCAGAAAGTGTGGTGGGACAAAGTTATGATTTAAACATCCTTAAGCCCTTTACCTTAGACAGCACCCTCTTCAGAGTGTTGAGCTTCAGTTTTACGGTGGAGCTGATTCTGGTGACAAAGCTGTGTCCTCCTTCCTGTCCTCCTCTGTTGTCTATCAGCCTGATCTTTCCTTCTGTCTCCATCCACTCATCCTCCATGTCCAGGTCATCTCTGGCCTGCTGCTTTAAGGCTCTCTCCATCTCCACCATTAGTCTCCTGGGCTCGTACCGGCTCATCTGAAGCTGTATGGTCATCATCCCTTTATTTTGCCTACTCTCTGTGTAGCTGAATTTCTCCACGTTTAGTATAGTGACATCATAGAATTCAGGTCATAATGGGACAGTAGATTGTCAATGTGGTTCAGTAAGCTGGATCAGAACCCTCTATCAGAATCATTTGATCAGTAGGTTTCTGAGCCTGTATAACTACCTCAAATGTTCAGAACATTTATCATTAGTAATTTTTTGTTTTCTTTAGTGAGAGTGAAAGGTTTCTTTCGCTAGAGTACAAAGCTTTATCTATAAACAGTGACAAAGAAACAAAATAAACAAAAGCATCAATAATGGAAATAAACAATAGAACAATGGGACTGTCTGGGGGTGCACAGCTGTTTCTGACTGTCCACCCTAATGTGTGGACACTGAAACTATTTTACCCCTGGCAGAGATGGCAAAAGTACAAAACAGCCTTCACTCAAGTTACTACTCGTAGGCTACTCATGTTTAAAAATAGTTGAGGTGCTGACTACACTTTTTTACTTAAAGTAAAGAAGTATGGGCTCTGTCATAAGTGAAAACAAGAGGAGAGAGGATGAAAGAAGGAGAGGGGAGGAAGAACAGAGAAACCTAAAACAGAGAAAATCACAGCATAGTACAATGTAGTATAGAAGTCCTCATCAATAAGGCAAACGTTTGTTTTGCCAACAAACAAAAACATTTTTTTGGAAGAGATATCATGTTTAATTGAACTAATAGGCAATATGTATATCAGTCTCCAGTATTTGTTTCGTTTATTTATTGTAATGCCATTCAGTAATCGCGGGCTCTTGGCTCGACCAATAGGGCTTCGGTGCGCCTTTACTTAAGGTGGCACGAGCGACTACATGGTCAGAAGAGAGAGAGAGAGAGAGAGAGAGAGAGAGAGAGAGAGAGAGAGAGAGAGAGAGAGAGAGAGGGGGGGGGGGGGGGGGAGAGAGAGAGAGAGAGAGAGAGAGAGAGGGGGGGAGAGAGAGAGAGAGAGAGAGAGAGAGAGAGAGAGAGAGAGAGAGAGAGAGAGAGAGAGAGAGAGAGAGAGAGAGATTTGCCGTCCGGTACACAACTGTCTTAATCCGCCCTGAGAGGATAGGCTTAGTAAAACTACAGGTTGGTGTCTGTGCAGCCATATTGAAAAGACATTCTGACCATTTTAAGTGTACATGTGATGAGAATAAGATACATTTGTGGGATACCTGTTTTCCAAAGACAGGACCCCCTCGTTATTGTTCTGGAGTTTTGGATTAATGAGGCCTAATCATTTTGCCTTGTAGTTTGGTAGCCATTGTATTAGTCCTCGTTGATTGCAAATTGTTTCTGGTGTTCGAAAGAATTCTCACACGTTTTCAGGATGAAGGATCGACTGGAACAGTTGAAGGCCGTGAGTTTATCGTTTTCATTTATTTTTGAATGAGGAACATAAAGACTACATAGAATAGGATATCACTAAACGGTCACCGCCATTATCGATAGTTCATTGAGTTTATGACTGCCCACAAAAATGCGAGTGTCAGTGCTTGCGGCAATTAAGGCATTTTATTGACATTGGACTAGGACTTAAACCAATGTCCGTAACATTTTTCACCAATAGTGACCAAAAGTCTACATTGGTCTTTTAATTAGGTATTAATTCGTATTTACCTCACCTCCTTGTCTCAACATTAATGACAATTACTGACGTGTCTCGTTAAGTTTAACAGAAAAGAGTCGTGCAATGCATGCGTGAGGAAGTGAGCTATATATCACGCCACAGATGGCTGTGGGCACGCACCGATAACGCGTCATCTTCACACCAGACCGTCCTGCATGTCTGAATGAGAACTATGTCCATTCATAACGGCCAGTTAAATGAGTGGGTATTAGGGATGGAGGGAGGGAGGGAGGAGGAAGGGAGGGAGAAGGAAGAGGACAGAAGGGGGTGATGAGGGAACATGGAAGGATCGTTTTTCTCTTTCTTTCTGTATTTCAAGATCATGGGGGGGATGACTACATCCTTGGATCCCTTTTGTCTAAAGCTAGGTTATATTAAGTGTGTGTGTGTTTGTGTGTGTGTGTGTGTGTGTGTGTGTGTCAAAGTGAGGGATGTATTTGTGTCGGAGCACCCATGCATTTGTGATATACGTTAAGCATGTCTTTTTTTACTGTACTGTTTGTGTGTGTGTGTGTATGAGAGCAGAAAAGTGACGTGGGTGGTGATGATGTGGAGGTCCCAGTGGAGAACGAGGCCTTCATGGATGACTTCTTTGCCCAGGTAAACTGTGTGTCCAAGGACACACCACGGGAATGTGTACGTTGATGTGTGTGTGTGGTTTAGCTGCTGAGAGCTTGCATGTGTGTATGTATGAATTTGTCTCATTGCCTGTGTCTGCCCCAGATTGAGGAGATCCGTGGAAGTATTGATAAGATAGAGGAGAGTGTGTCAGAGGCCAAGAAGCTCTACTCTGTCATCCTGTCTGCTCCCACATCAGACCAGAGTAATCAATCATCACACCGCCACTCATCAATGTCTTCCTGTGTCTTCTTCTTCCTCTCTTTTTAACTGTTCATCTCAAACTCTCTCTCTCCCTTCCATGCATCATCCTCCCATAGTCATTTCATGCATTTTCTTCCTTCATTGTTCACCGTCTGAAACCACCATCTCACTGTCTTCCTCTGTCTCTCTGTGTCACCAGAGACACAAGATGACTTGGAGTCGATCACTAATGACCTCAAGAAATCCGCCAACAACGCACGAAACAAACTCAAGAGTAAGTCCCGCATCTCCTTCTTCTCAGATACATCTCAGCACAGTCACAACAAACATGGTGGACCGTGCCGGTCTTTGTTATCATCGAGGCCGGTCGCTATGTCTGTAGTCATGGTAACATCTGTGTTTTGGTCCGGCCAGACATCGAGAAGCAGCTGGAGACCAACACGGAGGAGAGGGCGTCAGCTGACTTGCGGATACGCAAGTCCCAGGTAAACACCCACCCACAGGTGTGGAGGAGGTGGTTCGAGGACCACACCTGGGTTATGAATGGTAACCTCTCCTGACAACGGCTGGATTGGTTAAATTCATCCCTCGGTTGAAATATCCCCCACTCTTTGCACAATAGTTTCTTACGTGGGTCCAGCAGGCTAAGGTTTGATGCTCACGGTGGAGGGGTCATGTGTGTTTCGTGAGTGAGAGGACTGGGATGGAGACCAGTGAGGTGGGGAGGGATTGTGGTTCTATTACGGTTTGAATCTGCACCATGACAACCTGTCTAACCAGCAACGTACTCCGTTTCCCAGCATGCCATTTTGTCCAGGAAGTTTGTGGAGGTGATGACCAAGTACAACGAGGCACAGGTAGACTTCAGGGAGAAGAGCAAAGGGCGCATTGCTCGCCAGTTGGAGATCAGTGAGTCAAAATCTTCAATAAGCATAGTAGTCAATTAATTTGTTTGGTCGTTCAGTCAGTTGGTCAATTAGGTGTTATGGTTTGTTGCTTCAATAGTTAGTCAGTCAGGCAGTCAGTCAGCCAGCAAGTCAGTCAGCCAGCAAGTCAGTCAGCCAGCAAGTCAGTCAGTTGATATGTTTGTTAACCTTTTCTGCTCTTCTTTTACAGCGGGGAAAACAACGACCGATGAGGAGTTGGAGGAGATGTTGGAAGGAGGGAACGCGGCTGTCTTCAGTGCTGGGGTAAGATAGTCTGTGTGAATATCCATGGTAACAGGGTGTACATGGACCGCAGTGTAAGGATCCCTCTTTATCTCTTTCTCTCTGTCTGTAGATCATGGACTCTGGGATGTCCAAGCAGGCCCTGAATGAGATTGAGGCGCGACACAAAGACATTGTTCGTCTGGAGAGCAGCATTAAGGAGCTCCATGACATGTTTGTGGACATTGCCATGCTGGTTGAGAACCAGGTAGTCCTCTCATTGGTCAGAAACACAGACAGCTAGCCCTCTCATTGGTCAAATAAACAGTTGAGGTTGAACTCTTTGACTGATTTAGTAACCTATATCTTTCTCTTTCCATCTTTCCTTCCATCCTACTTTTTCATCTCAACCTCCCCTTTCCTTATCCCACCCATGTAAGGGTGGTATGATTGAGAGGATTGAGAGCAACATGGACCAATCAGTGGGCTTCGTAGAGCGGGCTGTGGCAGACACCAAGAAGGCTGCCAAGTTCCAACAGGAAGCTCGCAGAGTGAGTCGAGCAGGTTGTACTGAAAAGCTTTCTTGTATTTTGGTTTGTGCACTCCTACCTCACCCCATACTCTCTTTCCTTCTCTCTTTCTCCCCCTTTCTCTCGTTCACGCCTACAGAAACAAATGATGATCATGTGTTGCTGTGTAATCCTGGCTGTCATTGGGGGATCCTTTGTCTACAGCTTCTTCAAGTAGGGCGGCTCGGGTCCAAACAAACGACAACAGACAAACAAATAAACAAGCTAGCTACCAAACAAACAAGCAAACAACCTGAGCTGGAAGGAAACACACTGCTTATCCCCACCATAGAATGTCTATCCCTAGATCAGACAATAGATCCTGTCCCATGGATTTGAATGGGCATATCAGTTCTATGGATTGTATTTCTGTGGAGTTCTGTGTGGTCCGCAGGTGTTGTTGTGTGCATTTGTACGTGTGTGAGGGAGAAGATGTAGAGATACTGCCATGCTGCTCATTCTGATCTTACCCTCCAGTCCTCGTGTAGAAGGAAGGAAGGTGGTGATAGGACGGAGAGAAAGGCTTTCATTATGGGCAGCTTCAACATCAACTTACCCCAGTTTTGATTGTGTGCATATTATCTGTGTCTGTGTGGTTATGGGTGATTGTTCTTGACATAGGACTTTGTGCAGTGTGTGTGCATTATGTTAGACTGTTAGTTATGATCCACCCAGACTCTGTTGACAGTCTCTTAACTCACGTTCTCTGAAAAACAAGTCAAAAATAGATAGCACTGTGTTCTGTCATGTTCAAGGAACCTGATTGTTATGGTGATACCTAAAGACAATAATGGAGAAGAGGTTTGCTTCTTCATTTTTTATGAAAGATTACCCCTAAAAAACTGCCCTGTTGTCGTTGAAAAGACTGTGGTGACAATGATATTGCCTTGGCAACCCAGTATGTCATTGTATTGTGTTATGATGTTTTTAAATTTTGAGAAATTGATTTTATTTATTTATAGATGTATTTATTTAATGTGTTGATGAATACAACTGCTAGTGTGTGTCTATCTCACTACAGTACTAAATGCTTAGTAGCCTCTGGTTGGCCTACTTCTTCACCTGTTAAATAGGCAGTATTATAATCTGTGTGGTCGTTAAACATCAATTACAGTAGGTTTTCATAATCCTGTAGGTATATGTAATGTATTTGTATGGGGAACTGTTCTCAGTTAACTAAAACTGCAATTCAGTTTACAGCTTTTGTAGCTTTGGCTCTTCCTTGCCAATAAACGAAAGTTTTAACACTTCTGTTTCTCAAGTTTTATTATGGTTTCACTGGAGTTGTTTTTACATAAATGTTTTTTACCAGTAGGCCTAAAGAATATTCCATTCTGAACGTAAGTTTGTAAGCTTCTTAAATAGTTATCTGTGTGTCGTATTCTACGTCATGTGTACTATTCTACATCATGATATATTACCGTGGCGATGGCTTACAAGCCAATACTTTAACAAATAATATTACCACTACAAGTATGACCATAAAATAAACGCTGCAGGTTGAAAAGGAAAGAATGGATAAGAAGGAAAAGGAAACGTGCTTTAGCCTGCTACTTTCACAGTCGGAGCTTTTCTAACTGGCAGGCCAATTCCACCAATCCCTGTAGTCCTGGCGACTTCGTCAACCAACAGGCTGCAGCTTCCGGATTGTTCGCCACCATTTGTGGGCGGGATATCTTCACCACACCGAGAGCTGTCCGCTAAACGTGTGTCAGCAATGCCAGGCTTCGGGAGTCTAGACACAGCAAAGGAAAGAAGACACGCTGTACGGATTGGGTTTAGTGAGAACAAGTGACCCATTTTGATCAACAATGGTGGTGCGTTCATTTTAATTTATGCTGTTTCTATCTAACATAAGTTTATAGTTTCGATGAGGAAATTGAGTCGATTAACACGATGCCACTGAATGATGTGGCAAGGCATTGGCTGAAATAGACATGCTGACCAATTATAATTCTATTTTCAAGATAGTCGTAACATCTTGACCAATGAGATTTTAGTTTGGTTGACGATTTGGTTCACCCGTTTTGTACGCCAATGTTTTGTCAAATTGCGTGAAAAACGAGGGCGGAGTATTGTTTGACGTGTATTTGAAGTTTGGGTTGTTAAATATGTACATCCAGCTTTGAGACACCAGGGTTATATATCTAGAAACATAGTTTAACAAAGGTATCCAACCGATTTAACGAGCAAATGTGTACTTGTTAAAAAAAATGCCGAACTGGTGTTCAAACTCCGTTCTTTCCAGCCACCGCAGGCTGCTTTATGTATTGAAAACGTGGGTACCTATTGTTGTAAAGTGGCACGCAGTTAGGCCAATGGGTATCTAGCCGGCTTTATTGCCATTGGAGGAACATATATTTCTGGGCGGGGCTTAAAGAATTGTAGTTGTGTTTTGGGGTAGGAAAATGGCGCTTGTTTCTCCACCATATCAACTTTATCGGATTTAATGTCAACAGCAACGCTATTTTGGACGATAATCACCACCTGCTTTTTATTCTAAATACTTTGAAGTTGTGACATTTTTATGAATTCTATACGCGGACTTTGTTGAAAATAGCTAGCATAGCTAGTTCACTAACGTAACGTACGGTATTTAAACTTGGACCTTTTTGTGCTCGTGCACAATCCAGATTGGATTGAATACCAGCTACAGTAATTTATCTTGCGGACTATTTGATTATCTAGCCAAAGCTTTTCTATTCCTTTTTTTTTTTTCTTTACGTAGCGAAAGTGAGCATCTTTTGCGGATAAATACTGCTGAAAATATGTTGACGGTTTTATGCTTTGGCAGCTTTACAATGGTGCTAACCTTTAATGGGGGATAGCTAGTCTAGCTAATGTGTAGGATGGGACTCCAAGCCATCTCCTTATATCGTTGACACTGACAGAATCCTGGGTTCTGAACTGCATCTTAGAATTTTTTATTGTCTCTCAGTGACTTTAATTATTATATTTAAAAAATATATATTCTCCAAGACAATAAAGTGTATTTTAGTTTAGTTAGGCGGTCTAAAATGCTTTTGACTTGGCGCTGTGATAGTAAGCGCAGTTGAGATCAACCTCAGCGCTCAGGATACCAGTTTAACGTTATCAATTGAACTAACAGTAACTGAAATACGTTAGGCTCTTCCACGCATTGAGAATGGAGGATTCACGTCCACGATATAGCAAACGACTGGTAAGAGCTGCCCCAATGTAATGTGTTTCACAATCTTGGTTTTAGGCTCGCATTGTCACGACGAGTGGTTCACCGCTGAGATGACGGTTGTATGAGTGTCGTGCTGTGAAGCATTTCACATACTGTGAAATTGCATATTGCCAAATTCTTTATTTGCACGAGTAATGAGAACGGGAGGAAAATGTAAAGAGACTGAATGGAGTCAAGGTGTGTGTGTGTAAAGATGGTTTGTAGGATGTGCAAGAAGCGCAATGTGATGGGATTGGCTGATTGGGTGAGCATGTGAACCGAGATGCGGAAACACAAAAGGGAGGGAGAAGGGAGGGAGGGAGGGACTGCGGAGGCCAGAGAAAGACAGAGAAGGACAGACGACTTGATCTTTCATCCTTCCGAAAGAGAAGAGAATAGAGGGGAGGATGGAGAGCGGAGGACAGTTTGTGCTGCAGCGAGGCGATGGAGGGATGTGGGAGGAGGAGCGGAGTTGGGAGAAGACGGACAAAGAAGGGAAGCGGCGTTGGAGGGAGGATGTAATGGTGACTCTGAAGGTGCGAGGTGTGTAGCGTCTCTCTCTCCTCCTCCCCCAGGATGGAGCGCTTCAGCTGCAGGCGAGGAGAGAAGTGGGCAAAGGATAGGGAGAACAGCACACTGCTGGAGAGAGACAGATTTAACACCTGTTCTATTCTCTCTCTCTCCACCTTGGCTTGAAACAGGGCTTCCCGTGGTTTGATGGTGTGTTTGTCTGTTCCAGACGCATCATATTGTGGCGGTGGAGTAAATGGTGGCAGCTGTAGGGTGCAGATAGGGGTCCGGTCGTGGGTGCTGCGGAGGGGGATGCTGCATGGCTTTGTCACTGCGTCCTCTGCACGCTGGCCTGGAGCCCAGCAGAGGACACCTCAGACTGGCTCGTCGCACCATGCCTGCACTGCAACAGCACGCTCACACTTTGCGTCTTTTTCTGTCTTTCTCTCTTCTCCCCCCCCGCCTGGTTCTTTCTTTCTTTCTCCCTCTCTTTCGCTCCTTCGTCCTCCCCTCAGTCTTTTTCTCTACCCTGCTTTCTCACCGTGCCCCTCTGTCTACACCTGCATCCTCTTTCTCTCCGTCTCTCTCCGTCTTTCTCCGTCTGTTTCTCACGTCTCTCCACTCATCGCATTGCAAACAAAGCTCTGGAATCTGAGCTAGTTCTAGCATAACCAGGTCTAGGGTTACGGGGAGTGTTGTAGGTCCTATCGTACTATGCCTGTGTGTTTCTTACACGGCGTACTCAACCTCATCTCTGCAGTGGCTGGTCTGGTAGATTGTAAACAACGCATCACTTCCTCTTACCCTGAGGTGAGGGCCAGATGATCCAACACTAAGTGGATATGCATGCATCTGATGGAGGTGGTTGGATGGTGGTTGTGTTATTGTGTGGTTGAGTAAGAAGGAACTGTGTGTGCGTGATTGAGACTCCTGTTCGTTCACATCATTTGGTCATTTTCAAATGTCGATGGTTGCCTGTCAGCACCCCCTCCCCAGCCCCCTCCCTTGGGTCAGTGTGTCGCCATGGCAACTCGTTGAAACCAATATCCTTCTCCATATACAGTGCACAGTGATCTCAGAGTTGTAACCATGGATACCTGCAACCATGGCTAATCAAAATGGCTTTTGGTCGTGAACCGCTTAAAGCTCATCATGAACTTGTTCTCGTCCCAATGGGTGACAGACAGAAAGCATGCTTGTTGCTTACTTGTTTTCATCTCCGGCTACTTCTGATAAGTCCCTGTCGTGAGGGACTGGGGCATATCAGAGGTTCTGGCTGGGCAGATGGAGAGAAGGAGAGTTGAGAGGGGGGGTAAGATTGGGGGGGGTTGGGTTATGTCAGGGTTACAGGGCTCAGAAGAGGGAGGGATTATCCCCTGTTCATCTGTTGTGCCCAGGGGCCAGAGGGAGCGGAGAGTGGCCTTTTATTTCAATCCAATCCCCTCCTCCTCTCTTTCATCTCTTTTTTAAACTCCATGTATTGTAGGAAGGGACTTGCAGGGCCATGGGTAGGTGTATGTGCACTGAAGATGTAGCCAGAGAGTTTGTGTGTGTGTCTCTCTATCACGGTGGTTATACATTGTATTAGCAGCAGAGTAGGTGTATATCTAAGGAGAGGGAGGAGAGAGACCCTGTTGTGTCTGAGAGATTACTACATACACCTAACAATAGCCTATTGAATTCATTTACTAATAAAGTAAACAGTGTAATTAACTTATTATATGTTGCAGTCTAGTATTGGTTTACAAACAGTCATTTAAAGAGCTGTTTATAGTTATTGACAGTCAAAATAAACCCCCACTTTCTGTTCTCCCTCGCCCCCCCCCCCCCCCCCCCCCCCCCCGACCCTTCTTCCTCTCCTCTTCCTCCTCGTCCCTCAGCGGTCAGGGACGCGGCGTCGTTACCACGACGACGGGATCTCGGACGAGGAGATCGATGGGAAGAGGACGTTCGACCTGGAGGAGAAGCTGAGCAGCAGCCGCTTCAGCTCAGACAGGGTGAAACGCATGGAGGGCAAAGGTGAGTCCCAGCCCGCGGCATGGTCTCAGAGCGGGCCTCGGTCTCAACGACAGTGTTTCATCTGTGTGTGTGTGTGTGTGTGTGTGTGTGTGTGTGTGTGTGCAGACCTGACGTTTGAGTACATCCAGAGAGGTGGACTGAGGGATCCCATCATCTTTGAGAAGCCTGATGGCCTGGGAATCAAGTAGGTCTCCTCTCCATCTTCTCCATCCTTCTCCTCCCCCTCTTTTCTATCTTGTCCTCCATCCTCTCTCCCTGGGGCTCTGCTATCCTGTGTGAAGCCAGGTACAGCACACCTGTATGTAGAGCAGGTGTTCTCAGCAGGAGGGAGCTGTGACCTGCTTGTGTTCTTCCTTCTCTGTCCAGGATGCCTGATCCAGACTTCAGTGTGAACGACGTCAAGATATATGTTGGTAAGTTGGCTTGTGATCATTCCCCCTCGTCCTCCAGGGGCTTTAATGTACTGTGTGTACAATAAACAGTACCCTTTTATGTTAACACACACGCATGCCTTTAGCACTTGTTACCCAAAGTCATCCTTTTCCTTTTCTCCTGTACCTGCCCCCCCCCCCCCCCCCTAACCTCCCCCCCCCCCTGCCCCCCCTCCCAGGCAGCAGGCGTATGATAGACGTGATGGACGTCAGCACCCAGAAGGGCATCGAGATGTCCATGGCCCAGTGGAGGCGCTACTACGAGACTCCGCCCTCGCAGAGAGACAAGCTGTACAACGTCATCAGCCTGGAGTTCAGCCACACCAAGCTGGAGAACCTGGTCAAGAGGCCCGCCTCGGTGAGACACTAGCACACACACACTAGCACACACACACTAGCACACACACACTAGCACACACACACTAGCACACACACACTTAGTATGCACACACACCCTAGCACGCATGCATACACACACAGACACACATGCACACACACAGTGAGGAAACGGTGGGATGAGCAGCTTGTCTCGTGTGTCCCTGCAGGTGGACCTGATCGACTGGGTGGACAACATGTGGCCCCGTCACCTGAAGGAGAGGCAGAGGGACTCCACCAACTCCATCACAGACATGCAGTACCCCAAAGTCCAAAAGTGAGCCCTCCATCCACCCGCCACCACACCCACTATCTGACCACACCCACCATCTGACCACACCCACCATCTGACCACACCCACTATCTGACCACACCCACTATCTGACCACACCCACCATCTAACCACACCCACCATCTGACCACACCCACCATCTGACCACACCCACTATCTGACCACACCCACTATCTGACCACACCCACCATCTGACCACACCCACCATCTGACCACACCCACTATCTGACCACACACTCTGAGAGCACCCACTAGATTCACAAAGGGGTTTCATCTTTGTGTCTCCCTCTTCCTCCCCCCTCCTCCCCCCCCCTCCAGATACTGTCTGATGAGTGTGCAGGGCTGCTTCACAGACTTCCACATTGACTTTGGAGGCACCTCGGTCTGGTACCACATCCTGAGGGGAGGCAAGGTGAGAACTACACCCCCCACAATGCATCGGGGCGCCAACTGTGGTTGTGATGGGTAACGTGATGTCATTTTAGTAAGCAGAGGAAATCACCAATCATTTAGACTTGAAAATTGAGTGATTGACATTGTAGTCCAGCCAATGACTGGTGGTGTGGGCTCTGTGGGTGCTCCCCCTGTGGGTCAGGTGTTCTGGCTGATCCCGCCCACGCCTCAGAACCTGGAGCTGTATGAAAACTGGGTGTTGTCAGGGAAACAGGGAGACATGTTCCTAGGAGACAAGGCCACAGACTGCCAAAGGATCGAGCTGAAGCAGGGATACACCTTCATAATCCCCTCAGGTAGCTACCACACACACACACACACACACACACACTCCCTAAACACGGCTACGCACAGACTTATTTAATTAGTACTGTGGTGTGTGTATTAACATCCCACTGTGTGTGTGTGTGTGTCAGGCTGGATCCATGCCGTCTACACCCCAGTAGACACGCTGGTGTTTGGAGGGAACTTCCTCCACAGCTTCAACATCCCCATGCAGCTCAACATCAGCAGCATCGAGGACAGGACACGGGTGGGTCCACTGTCTGGGTCCACTGTCTGGGTCCACTCTCTGGGTCCACTCTCTGGGTCCACTGTCTGGGTCCACTGTCTGGGTCTCTGCACATATACAAGTGCTGTGTTTATAAGAGAGCAATATCAAAGGGTTAATGACCTGTTGTGGTTATTTAAAGTGGGCAGTTGTAGACCTGGCCTGTGGCCGTGGTAGTTATGCAGGTTGCCTAGTCTCTACAATGTGTGTTTCCTGTCGCGTCGATGGACACTGTGTCTTCTTTGATTGCTGTGGTGGTGTTGAACGTGTGATAAGCGTCAATTAAGCAAACGGATGTGTTGAGGGTCCGCAAAAATATTTGAGCTATGCAAGTGGGCAGCAAAGTGTAAAAGCCGCAAATGGCTGCTCTACATATCTATACCTCTGTCTTCCAGTAGACACAAGTGGGTCGAGTGTCTGTTTGGGTCAGTTGGTCTAGAACTCTAGATGTTTCTATATCTGTGGTCTCCAGGTACCGTCTAAGTTCCGCTACCCGTTCTACTTTGAGATGTGCTGGTACGTGTTGGAGAGGTACCTGTTCAGCCTGACCAACACCTCCTACCTCACCCCGGAGTTCCAGAAACACTCCCTGGGCATCGGTCAGTAACACACACACACACACACACACACACACACACACACACACACACACACACACACACTGTCTGTGTATTACATCATCTCTTGTTTCTGTCACTTGCGAGACTTCATCATTTAGAGACCAATACACGACTAGCACATTCTGTTGGGACTTTTCTTTTCTTATGAACATCGTCCCTCCCTCTGTCCCTCCTTATGTCCCTCCTTATGTCCCTCCCTCTGTCCCTCCCTCCCTCTGTCCCTCCCTCCCTCTGTCCCTCCCTCCCTCTGTCCCTCCCTCTGTCCCTCCCTCTGTCCGTCCCTCCCTCCGTCCCTCCCTCCAGGTCTGAAGAGAGAGTCCTGCTCCAGCGAGTCGGTGAACGGCCACACCAAGGAGGAAGAGGAGGAGGATCACGAGGAAGAGGCAGCCGCTCGCCCCAAGCCGGGGGTCAAAGTTCACCTGACACCGTTTGAGCTGGAGGGGCTGTGGAATCTGCTGGGGAAGCTGGAGTCTCTGCCGGCGCACAAGCAGTGTGTCCCTGCAGGCATCCACAACGCCCCCGCCCTGCTGCACCACATCAGGGTAGGAGGGGGAGAGGGGGGTGGTAGAAGGAAAGAGATGAGAATGTGCATCTCACGGGCATCTTCTAAGATAAGAACTGTGTGTGTGTGTGTAACTGTGTGCGTGGTCCCCAGGCCCTGCTGAAGGAACATGCCAGCGACGTCCCCAAGCTGTCCTACACAGGCACGCCCATCGTCCAGTGGCCCAAGAGGGTGAGAACCACTGCCATCACAACCACACTCTCACATATTCAGGGACTTCTAGCTCCGCTACCTCAATTATTAACAAGATCATTTTTCTCATGGATTCATTCCTTTCTTCTCCACCCCCTCTGCCATTTATCAACCTCAAAATGATCATGATGTTTACCTCTCTCTCTCTTTCCCTCTCTCTCTCTCTTCCTCCCGCCTCCCCCCTCCTCAGCCATCCTGGTACCAGCCCCCACCCCCCCCTCCCCCGGTGGTCCGGCCCAAACTGGCCTCCACGCCCGTGACCCCTCGACCCCAGAAGCCCGCCTCCTCCATGTCGGTGCTGCGCCGTCGGCGCGTCAGGTGTGTGTGAGATGACGATGACGCTGTACACCACATCCACACCACCTCTGCTTTCACAGCTCTGAGACAGGGTGTTAACGTGTGTGTGTGTTGCAGGTGTAAGCGGTGCGAGGCCTGTGTGAGGACGGAGTGTGGAGACTGCAACTTCTGTCGAGACATGAAGAAGTTTGGAGGACCAGGGAAGCTGAAGCAGACCTGCGTGCTGAGACAGTGTCTGGCTGTGAGTGCAACTGTGTGCGTGTGTCTGTGTGTGCGCAACTGTGTGCGTGTGTCTGTGTGTGCGCAACTGTGTGTGCGGGGGCAACTGTGTGTGTGTGTGTGTGTAGGGTGCCCCTCACTTCGAAACTTTGAGGAAGTGACTGTGGGGTAGAAATTCTCTCTTCCAAATGACCGTGTGTATGTGTTTGAGCTCCGGGCAGGTGTGTGTGTGTGTGTAACTGTCCCGTGTGTCCCCAGCCTGGCCTGCCCCTGTCCGCAGTGTGTGAGGTGTGTGGAGAGGGGAACCAGGAGGAGCGGGGCAGACCTGTCTTCTCTCTCACTCTCATGGAGTGTTCCAACTGTGCCCAGATAGCCCACCCCGGCTGCATCACGGTACGTCACACACACACACACACACACACACACACACACACGTTTCTGAGAAGAAGCCCAGAAGATGCACATTTTCATGTTTTACCTGTCCTATCACTCCCAATCTTCTGTCTCTGTCTCTCTCCTCTCTCTCTCTCTCTCTCTCTCTCTCTGTCTCTGTCTCTGTCTCTGTCTCTCTCTGTCTCTGTCTCTGTCTCTGTCTCTCTCCAGATCTCAGGAGAAGGGGTGGTGAACAAGGACCTGCCGAGCTGCTGGGAGTGTCCCAAGTGTGTGCAGGGAATCACGGACGTGGAGGTAGAACACACACACACACAACACACACATAGACACACATACTAACGTGCTTCAAAAACACACAAACACTAACGTACGCATGCACACACACACACACCCAAGCACACTCGCTATTGCTTCTAGATAGACACACTCAAACACGCACACCACACACACACACCTATGCATGGTGGAGCTATGGGCTAACAGAGCTGGTTCTTTCCCTGTGGTGTGTGTGCGTGTATGTGTGTGTCAGTCGTCGGGCAGTGATGATGACAGTGGTGGGTCTCCGGGTGCGGACCCCCCCCTCCCCCAGACTCTGTCCCAGAGCCAGGGGCCCTCGCTGGGGCCGGGGCTGGGCCTGAGACTGGGGTTGGGGCTGGGGGCCGCCTCAGGCCTGGGGCTGGTGGTGGCGCCCCCCGGCTGCCAGGGGCTGCTACTGCGGGCCTCCATGACGCCTCACAGCAAGAGGGTGAGAGGCTCCGCCTACTGCTGCCGCCTCCCGTCGTTACATCATCATCCCGCGCCACCCGCCTGCCACGCCCATCGCTGCTCTGTCTGACGAGGGGACGGGAGGGGAGGGGCAGGATCAGGGATCCACTACCTCTGGGTAGATCCGAGGGGATCAGATGGGTGTGAACAAGGTGGCGGACAGTCCAGCCAGGCTGGTACAGGCCTTAGCAGGGTGGAGCATCCATCCTGTCCTCCTAGATTGGTGCCTGCGGCTTCAGAGCAGAAGGCTTCTCTGGATGGGATCTGTCCATATCCACAACTGATAATGCATCCTCCTTCCCCCCCCCTTCCTGGGACTAAACTACCTCACTGTCTAGAGGGGAGAAACGAAGGAAGGGTGCATTTGTAGTATGGAAACAGGTCCCGGACCCGCCTAGCCCTTTCCCCTCTGCCCCCTGCATGGGATGTGTGGGAGAGGAAGGAGAGAGCGAGGAAGAGATGAGAGGAGAGAGAGGGGAGGCTTCTCCATGCTGTCACCGTGGTCTTGGTGTGTGTGTGTAGGAAGTGCAGACTGTTTCTGGTGGTGATGGTGTGTGTGTGTTTTCTTCCAGGTTAAAGGAGAGAAGAGCAAACTGCTGCCTGCTGTAAGTAGCTGTGTGTCTGGAACACACCTCACCCTGTCACACACCTGCCTTTCTTCCCTCATTCCGTTGATTCCCCCCCGCCTCCTCTCATTCCTCCTCCCTCCTCTCCTCCCTCCTCTCATTCCTCCTCTCATTCCTCCTTCCTCCTCTCATTCCTCCTCTCATTCCTCCTCTCATTCCTCCTCTCATTCCTCCTCTCATTCCTCTTCTCATTCCTCCTCCCTCCTCTCATTCCTCTTCTCATTCCTCCTCCCTCCTCTCATTCCTCCTCCCTCCTCTCCTGCCTCCTCTCATTCCTCCTCCCTCCTCTCCTGCCTCCTCTCATTCCTCCTGCCTCCTCTCATTCCTCCTCTCCTGCCTCCTCTCTTGCCTCCTTCCCCCCTCCTCTCTTGCCTCCTTCCCAGAAGCGGAAGTCGTCCACCCTCCTGGACGCTCGCATCGCCAAGATCTACCGGCGCCACCGCCACAGCCGGGAGGACGACGACTCGGGCAGCGACGACGACGACTCGGAAGGGGGCGAGGGCCACCGCAGGAAGATGGCCGTCCACCCCCGAGGAGGGGGCGGGGCCTCACGGCGGGGCTACGGGGCGAGTAGGCGGGGCTTGTGGCGCGGAGGCTCCTCCCACCGCGGGTCCAGAGGAGGCGGAGTCGCCCCTAACCCCGGCCTGAAGATGAGGAGGGGCCTGGGGGGGCGGGGCGAGGGGAGGCGGGGGCGGGGGGTGAGGCTACGGGGCGGGGCCAGGATGCAGAGGCGCAGGGACGAATCAGAGGAGTCGGACGATGACGACGACGATGACGACGACGATGATGACGACGATGACGACAGCGAAGAGGACCACCGCCACGCCGCGGTGCGACTGGACAAAGACCACCGGCATCGCCGCCGGCGACGGAGACGGACCGACGACGAGGATGACGACGACGAGGAGGACGACGATGACAGCGAGGGGCGGGACTTTGAAGGCGAGGACGAGGAGGAGCTGGAGGGCCTGGAGGACGAAGAGGAGGACGAAGACGAGGACGAGGAGGGCCGCTGGGACTCTGAGCCGGAGCCTCCAGTGCTGCTGGTGTCTGACCTGAACGACGACCTCCTGAGCGGGTCCTACCTGACCGTGACCCTGCAGCGGCCCCCGAGGGCCAAGCGAAGCTCCGCCTCCATCCTTCCCAAGCTGGAGGCCGCCATGGCGACCAGGACACCGCCGGGCTTCGTCCAGCGCAAGACGCTCCACAAGACCCGCCACAAGAACGGGGCGCTGGTCGCCCCCGGCAACGGCCTGGCCCCGCCCCGGGGGGTGGGCCGGCCCCCGCGTCACCGCGGTAACCCCCACAGTGACGGCGAGCGGGACACGGCGTCGCCGTCCTCCTCCTCCTCCCACTCCTCCGCCTCCCCCACCCCGCCCCACGCCTCCTCCTCTCTCTCTCCTCCCTCCCTCCTGTCGCTGCCCTCCTTCAAGGACGTGGGGAACGAGGGAGGGGGGGAGAAGGAGGTGTGGGTCTCTGTGTTCCGCTACCTGGCCCGCAGGGACCTGTCAGCCTGTATGACCGTCTGCAAGGCCTGGTACAAGTGGTGAGTCGCACACACACCATTATAATACACCCAGTGATGGGCATTAGTTTAAGATCTACCACCCAGTGATGGGCATTAGTTTAAGATCTACCACCCAGTGATGGGCATTAGTTTAAGATCTACCACCCAGTGATGGGCATTAGTTTAAGATCTACCTGCTGACATTTGTCTTCTTTTCTTCTTTTTTTTGCTCCTACCTAGGGCTGGGCGATATAAAAAACAAAATGTGTATCACCATATTGTCAATTTTTATGATATTCAATATATCTCGATATGTTATGTGCATTTGCATTTAAATAATAAAACTACTATTTAGATAGAACAGCTATTGTTAAGCAGTTGCCATAACATGGTACTTGCAACTTGACCTCACATGGAAAAATTCATGCAGAGGTCGTTATGTGACAGGACAATAAGAGACCAAAGAGAGTGCTTGTGCGAGTGCAATTTTCAGTTTGTGCACATGCTCTTTGTGAGTGTGTGTGTGTGTGTGTGTGTGTGTGTGAACACAGAGGAGCCAGACGGTGATCTTTAAACACAAGAAACACCAGCAGTTTTTTTTAATATATATATATATTTTATATTCAATATTCACAAAATTAAACAAAGTTTACATCGTCGTCAATTATTGCGATATTATCGATAATATTTTATATATCTCTCAGCCTTACTCCTACCTTCACTCGACTGCTTTTTTATGTTTTCCTCTCCACTGTCTCCCCCCTCCTGTAGGAGTTGTGACAAGCGTCTGTGGAGTCACCTTGACGTGAGTCGCTGCAGACCGCTGACGGACCAGGCGGTGGCGGGCATCATCAAGCGCCAGCCCGTCTCACTGGACCTGTCATGGACGCCACTGTCCAAGAAGCAGCTCAGCCGCATCGTGCACCGCCTGCCCGGTAACACGCACACACACACACGCTCTCTCACACACACACGCTCTCACACACACACACATGCTCAAACACACATTCATAAAATGCACAAAAATAGCTCCATACTTCCACTACATCTACACACAACCGAATACACACGGTAGAATGTTCCGCATACGTGCCCTTCCACTCCATCACTCCCCCCAGCCTCACTCCGCCCTGCCCCCCCAGCCTCACTCCGCCCTGCCCCCCCTGGCCTCACTCCGCCCTGCCCCCCCAGCCTCACTCCGCCCTGCCCCCCCAGCCTCACCCCCCCAGCCTCACTCCGCCCTGCCCCCCCGGCCTCACTCTGCCCTGCCCCCCCAGGTCTGAGGGAGCTGCTGCTGGCAGGCTGCTCCTGGTGGAGCCTGGCAGCCCTGGTGACCCCCAGCCTGCCCTGCCTGAGGCTGCTGGACCTGCGCTGGGCCGAGGGGGTCAAGGACGCCCAGATACGAGACCTGCTCACGCCACCTGGTGAGCGTGTGTGTGTGTGTGTGTGTGTGTTCACTCGTATTTAGCTCTGGTCTGTTTCTAGGCAGCAAAACTTGTTTCTTGTTGCAGACTGAAACGTACAGTGCAGGTCTCATCCAGGGACTGACTGACTGTGTGCCCCCCCCCCTCCCTCAGGTTCTGAGTCCCGTAGTCGTCTGCGGGGCATGGTGGAGCTGCGCGTGTCCGGGCTGGAGATCGGCGACGCCACGCTGCGCCTGCTGCTGCGCCACATGCCCCAGCTGGAGCGGCTGGACCTGGCACACTGCAGGGACATCAGCGACCAGTCCATCTGCCTGCTCACCTCCTCAGGCTCGCACACGCGCAACACGCTCACGCACATCACCCTCACCGGTACGCACGCTCCGCTGGGCGCACGCTCACCCACACGTCCGTCTGTCTGTCTACCTGCAACCATTTGTTATCTAATATGCGTTGTATTTGGCAATTATAAACATTTGTGTTTTTGCATTGTAAATGTGTATAAAAAATAATAGAAAATCAATATTAATATGTCGTTAAATCAAGGAAACGCCCCCCCCCCATTCTCTTCCTTGTCCCAGGGTGCACCAGGCTGACGGACGTGTGCGTGTCGTACCTGAAGCGTGCGTGCGGCCTGACGCTGCTGGACCTTAGGGGTTGCCACGGCGTCAGCCGCAGGGCCTGCGACGCCTTCATCTCAGACCTGGCCCACAGCGCCCTCTACTGCATGACCGAGGACAAGCTCATCCAGAAGATCTCCTAGAGGAGAGAGGCGACAGCACCCTGCACCCCCCCCTCCCCCCCCAAAGCCCTTGTCTTCTGACCTGTGAAGACCGGAAGGAGGCCCAGAGAGAGGAGGGACACACACACATGAGCAACTCCTCTCTTCTCCATCTGAAACAGGAAGAATATCAGCTCTTTCAACTGGGACACGACGAGAGAGGAGCAGCCGGGAGGACATTCACCCTGCTGAGAATAAACTGAGTGAGACCGGAAGGATGGATAGAAAAATAGAACGGAGGGGGTGGGGTTCCTAGGGCAGGAAGGGGGGGGGGGGGGGGGGGGGGGGGGTTCCTAGGGCAGGAAGGGGGGGGGGGGGGTTTCCTAGAGCCTAGACAGGGTATCATGCAGGGGCATAAGAGCAAGGATGGAGGGATTTCTGCAACGCACTCAGGAAGATGTCAAAGACGAGTGCTAAATGGATTCCAAACATCCCCCCCCCCCCCACCCCCCGTTTCAGCTCTGAATGTCATTAATGCTTCATCTTTATGTACTCTGTTCTTACATATTAGTTTTTTTTCTTTTACTGCTGTTTTCCTTCTGCCCTCTAAAATTCAGACTAGCCTGTCTAGTCACCTGACTGTCTAGTCACCTGAACTGTACTGTATCTCATTAGCCTCTCCTAGGTCCTATTCTGCTGGAGTCCTGTCATGGTTTCTCCTGTGCGTGTGTTCAGGGTTAGTGCTTCAGTGGTTCATCCTTGTGTTGAGGAGGACTGAGTGTTTCTGGGTGATTCCTTGTGTTCAGCGCAGGGTTGGGGGCTGTGGCCTTGCAATCACTGACTCTTGTTTCTTACACCAATAGTAGTTTCCCCGTTCTGATTTTTGTTCTTTGTTTTGTTTTTTACAAGGAAAAAAATACAGAATAAAAAAAAATTAAAATCTAGAAATAAAAAATGTGTGAATTGATGACAGAATGTCAGTAAGCGTGGTAGGTATAAAACAAGTCTTTATTGTTCACCTATTATTAAACTGCCCCAGTGCAACCTGGGACAGGTACTTCCCAAACTCTCCTAGGCTTCCCAGAAACTCCAAACCTCTTCCTGAGCAAACAAATCTAAATATTATGTACAAGAGCTACTTTCTTTACAAAGGAGCTGTAAGAAAGTCATAAATGAAGTAAAAAATAACAATGCTAGCATATATTAAGCTAAATGTGTTACATCTTCATCTTAGAAACACAGGATAAATCTCGTTTTATTTTCCTTGTTTTCTTCTCCAAAGCTCATTGGAGGAGAGAATTTAAGGCTCCTCCTCTCGGGTCTCCTCCTCCAATCGGTTGCAAAGCGAGGTCCAGAGTACAGACATGTAGCCCTAGAAGATTCTGAATCGGGCTAAATGTTCCAGAGCCTTCCATAGTGGGCTGAATGTTTTACAGTGGGTTTAGGACAGAGCTGAAGGAGAAGGGATTGAGCTTGTAACCGGTTCCGCTGTAGAACTTGTTCTGGAATTCCACCCTGAGAACATTGGTAAAAGAAGACGAGAAGAGAGGTTGTAAGTTTAAACCTGCCCCCTCGACATCGCTCTGCATAAAAGCATCTCTATATGAATACGTCCTCACGCCATCGTCATTGAGAGAGAGGCTGAGCCGGTGTGTAGGGCTGTACAGCTAAAACAACCAATTCCAATCCAAGCCTCCATGGAAGAATGTGTGTGTGCGCGTGCGCTCTCACCCACCAGTGCAGTCTGAGCGCGTGCAGGAAGGCAGACAGGCCCTCCATGACGAGGAGGATGGAGACGGTGAGCGTAGCGAAGCAGGAGAAGATGACAGCCAGCACCACGGAGCCCACGTAGCCCTGCCACGATAGGGAGATCCTCATCACCATCACCCACAGCACCTCCGACAGCTCTGCACGCCACACCACAGGTGCCGGGGGGGGGGGGGGGGGGGGGGGGGGGGGGGGAGAACTTGAGGAACAGGCACGTGTGTGTTTGGATCTCTGTCTTGGTGTGTGTCCACTCACGAGGGTGTGTGTGTGTGTGTTTCCTGAAGGTCTAGAACTTGAGGCACGTGTGGGGGGGGTGGTACTCACGTGCGTGGGCCAGGCTGAGGGCCCAGAGCCTCAGGTAGGAGGCCGTGTTGGAGATGCAGCCCAGGCAGTACTCTATGGTGTGGATGGCCTGGTGCATGAACACCTCCACACAGTCAAACACCTGGAGGACAAGGAGGGCTTCAACACACGCATGGAGGTCTCTCCCAGAACTTCACTCTTTCTGTCTCCCTCTTCCCTCACCTCCCCCCATCCCCTTACCTCCTCCTCCCCCCTCTCTCCTTCCTCCAGGTCTCCCTGCAAAGTGTTGATGGAGGTGGTGTCTGTCACCAGAGGGCGCTCTTCTCCCTGAGCCACACACACACACACACAGTCATAAATACACATGTCTAGCCCCAGCAAGCAGTGAGCAGAGACATGTGGGAACAGTTATAATCAGAGGCCGTGTGCACACGCACACCCACGCAGTCATTTATCATTCACACATGCTCGATTCTCAGCCCGACTCCAAACACACTTCTGTACACAGACTCTCTTGTTTCTTCTTCTCCTTTTCCCTCGAGTGCACACACACGCACACATGTCCTCTTACCGCTCTGCGGCTGGCTTTTCTTCTGTGGTGGTAGTAGAGGTAGAGTGGTTTCCCTAGCAACAGCACTGGTACCGAGGCCAAGGCCAGAACCAGCAGGACCCTCTGGGCTATCAGCTGGAAGGAGGAGGTGGAACAATGTTACATAAACCCTTTATAAATATCTGGGTGTATCATCCATGTGTTTCTCTCGTCAATGTAATGGAAATCATTGAATGTGTTTTAAAGTAGCTGAGCTGATGAGTGTTTGATGGCTCAGTGAATAACCTGTGTGTGCGTGAGAGAGAGTCACCTGTCCTGGGTAGAGGGCTGGGTTGCCGGGGTTGGCAGAGAACAGGAACATGTCTATAAAG